>NW_022171738.1:0-9278 GCF_008802855.1 Photinus pyralis
TCACTCGAAGTCGTATAACTTTTGTTCCTGTTGAACCAGCTTCCTGAAAATCAATAGCGTCCGTTCTTAATGTCCAACGTACCCGTGTACCAAATTTCAACACAATCGGCCACTTTTAAAAAGAGTTAGAGCGCACACGGACGGACGGACGGACGGACGGACGACAATACAAAACTATAAAGGATCTGAGGATCCTTAATAATGCCGACTTAAGTCGCAGATTTTCACGACTTAAATGTAAGGCTGCCTTTGTGAATATAAGATGCAGATTTGCGTTGGTGCAACGTTTTAAGATAGACTTAAGATTTAAGGCGATCTTAAGATTCAAGTAGAGCTTAAGATACATTGGAGAAACTGGGCATAAGTAACATGCACTAACAGCTGTAACGGTAGTATAATAAGATGCCGTCAATTTGATGACGAATCTGCTAGTACTGTCAAACGCGTCACATAATTGACGTCATATCTGCTAACGGCATTTTAGTACACGACCGTTCAACGGCAGTTTAAGTACACCGATAAATATTTCGATGAATAAAGGAGAGTTCGTTAAAATCGCAAAGGGAATACAAACGTCCCGAAAAATGCACAAAACGAAACAATTTTAAATTTCGCAAAGTGTAAAAGTAGTATCGCTAAATATGTGTCAAAAGGAAGCGAAAATTAGAAAAAAAAAAGGAGACAACGGCACGCGGTGTTCCCAAGCGGTCACCCATCCAAGTACTGACCGCGCCCGACGTTGCTTAACTTCGGTGATCGGACGAGAACCGGTGTTTTCAACGTGGTATGGCCGTTGTCGAGAAATATGGTGATCTAAGGGAAACAATTCCAGAAATTATTCCTCAGAAGAAGAACAAAGAGATGCACGCAAAGGATTCAAACGTGTCGCAAATTTAACAATTTTGACCACTTTTCTAATCGTAGGTAAATAAATATTTCGATGAATAAAGGAGAGTTCGGTAAAATCGCAAACGTTCCGAAAAATGCACAAAACGAAACAATTTTAAATTTCGCAAAGTGTAAAAGTAGTATGGCTAAATATGTATCAAAAGGAAGCGAAAATTAGAAAAAAAAAGGAGACAACGGCACGCGGTGTTCCCAAGCGGTCACCCATCCAAGTACTGACCGCGCCCGACGTTGCTTAACTTTCGGTGATCGGACGAGAACCGGTGTTTTCAACGTGGTATGGCCGTTGTCGAGAAATATGGTGATCTAAGGGAAACAATTCCAGAAATTATTCGTCAGAAGAAGAACAAAGAGATGCACGCAAAGGATTCAAACGTGTCGCAAATTTACCAATTTTGAGCACTTTTCTAATCGAACGTAAATAAATATTTCGATGAATAAAGGAGAGTTCGTTAAAATCGCAAAGGGAATACAAACGTCCCGAAAAATGCACAAAACGAAACAATTTTAAATTTCGCAAAGTGTAAAAGTAGTATCGCTAAATATGTATCAAAAGGAAGCGAAAATTAGAAAAAAAAGGAGACAACGGCACGCGGTGTTCCCAAGCGGTCACCCATCCAAGTACTGACCGCGCCCGACGTTGCTTAACTTCGGTGATCGGACGAGAACCGGTGTTTTCAACGTGGTATGGCCGTTGTCGAGAAATATGGTGATCTAAGGGAAACAATTCCAGAAATTATTCCTCAGAAGAAGAACAAAGAGATGCACGCAAAGGATTCAAACGTGTCGCAAATTTACCAATTTTGACCACTTTTCTAATCGTAGGTAAATAAATATTTCGATGAATAAAGGAGAGTTCGGTAAAATCGCAAAGAGAATACAAACGTCCCGAAAAATGCACAAAACGAAACAATTTTAAATTTCGCAAAGTGTAAAAGTAGTATCGCTAAATATGTGTCAAAAGGAAGCGAAAATTAGAAAAAAAAAGGAGACAACGGCACGCGGTGTTCCCAAGCGGTCACCCATCCAAGTACTGACCGCGCCCGACGTTGCTTAACTTCGGTGATCGGACGAGAACCAAAATCAAAAACAATTTATTTACATTATTTACATATCTTTAACATACATACGTTATATTAAAAGCAATTTACACTGCCAATAGTCCTTAACATATGTGTATGTACAATTCTGAGTTTTTATAAAAATTCCTGCCTTTTGGCTTACTTTTACATTTCATTCTTTTTACTTTAAAAGTTTTTGATAATTAATCTAGTCGGTTCTTCCGGTGGATTTTTATTCTAATCTGTCGTTTTGGGGTTACAGGAAAAGTTAAATATAAAAACCTGCTTTAGATAATTGGGGTTTGTTTTTCTTGTTTATTTTTATTTTCATTCTTCAATTTCGTTGAAGATTGGTAAGTGTTGATACGTTAGCTTGTGTTTTGGTTCCTTAACTGTGTTATGTGCCCTTAGCATGGTGATTGTGTTCGTGAGGGGGTTGTGCTTCAACTGTGTTTTGTAGAAATGTTGTGAAATCCTGTTGATGTATTCTTTGATGGTTTCGATTCCGGTTCTTTCATGTAGATATTCAATCCGCGTGTATCTATCGGCATTTGCTATGAGTCTTAAGCACTTGTTTTGAAAAATCTGTAGTTTTTGTAGAGTGGGGTTGCTAGCGTTACACCAAACTGGGGCAGCGTATGTAATGATTGGTCTAATAATTGGGGTGTAGACGAGTTTTTTATTTTCCTCCGATGTTGCCGGATTTTTCATGATGGGGTACGCTAGTCTCATTGTTGCGTATGCTTTTTGCAGCGTTTTCGTAGTGTGGGCTCGGTGATTTAGTCTCGTGTCAAGGTACATGCCTAGGTATTTGACGGTATTGGTTGGGGTGATGATATGATTTTGTACTTTAAGCGGGGAATATATCTTGTTGTAGGTGTATTTCTTTGAGAATATTATTTGTTGTGTTTTTTCCGGATTTATGTTGATCTTCCATTTGTTTAGGTAGTTGGAGAGCATGTTTGAGTGGATTTGCAGTTGTTTGTTTGCTACTTCGGCAGAAAACGAGTGGGCGTAGATGGCGGTATCGTCTGCGTACACTGCTGTTTTCGTTTTTTGAAATTGTGGTATGTCTCTTGTGTAGATTGAATACAATATGGGTCCAAGCACAGAACCTTGTGGAACACCTGCTCCTATTGCTTTTATTTCTGATGTTGTTTCGCCCATTTTTATTGCAAAGCTTCTGTTACAGAGGTACGATGCTATTAATTTGATGGTGTGAGATGGAAAATTAAGTCTAATTAGTTTGTATATCAATCCTTTTTGCCACACGGTGT
The DNA here is from genome assembly GCF_008802855.1 of Photinus pyralis. Lineage (NCBI taxonomy): Eukaryota > Metazoa > Arthropoda > Insecta > Coleoptera > Lampyridae > Photinus > Photinus pyralis. The sequence continues at coordinate 3,245 of NW_022171738.1, forward strand.
CGAACGCCTTCTTTATGTCAAATAGTGTCATTACCGTTATATTGCTTTTGTTGTAGTTTGTTATAATATCGTGCACTATTCTTGTAATTTGTTGAGTGGTCCCATGCTTTGGTCGGAAGCCGAATTGTATGTCTGGGATTATATTCATTTTTCGGTTTATCTTTTGTATGTCTAACAGGGTGATTTTTTCACAAATCTTTGAAAGTCCATTAAGTAAACTAATAGGTCTGTAGTTTTGCGGATCTTGTTGGTTTTTGTTAGTTTTTGGTATCGGAACGACCTCGGCGTGCTTCCAGCTTGTAGGAAAGTAGCTGAGTTTGAATATTGCGTTTAGAATGTACGTTAATTGGACAACGGCTTTTTTACTGAGGTTCTTCAAAATTTTGTTTGTTATACCGTCAGGTCCGGGGGCTTTTTTGTTTGGTAGGTTTTTAATTATTTCCGCAACTCTTCTTGGTGTCGTGATTAGTTTCGCAAGAGTTTCTGGTTTCACTTCAATATGTCTGTTTAAGAAGTTTTCAACGCATTTCTTTATTTCTTCTTGTTCCTGCGTGTCGTTCTCGTCAGTTTTATGTATACGCTCGAAGGTCTCTGCCAGAAGGTTGCATTTTTCTTTGTTTGTGTAAAATGTATTCTTGCCCTCCTTAAGCGCGGGTATTGAAGTTTTTGATTTTTTAAGTGCTTTGGTTAACTTCCACAGTGTATTGTCTTTATTGCTTAGTGTTTGCAGTAGAGCCAACCATTTGTTGTTTCTATATTCCTGTAAATCGGTTTTGATTTTGTCATTAAGTTGCGCCAGTTGTTGTCCAAGTGTCGCGTTGCGTGTTTGTTGCCATTTTCTTCTAGTTTTGTTGCGGTTATTGATCGTGTCGAGAATGCTTTGCGGTAAATCGTCTTTTTGAGAGTCTATTATTTTTACCTGTGAGTGTTTCATGGCTGCTCGTTGTATTGCTTCTGTAAGCACTTCAACTTGGAAGTCAATGTCGCGGGTTGTTGTAATTTGGGGTGTTATAACCACATGTTTATCTAGCGTTGTTCTGAACTGAAGCCAATCCGTGTTTTTGTATGATGTTATTTTCTTATAAAGTTTCTCTTTGTGTCCGTCCATTACCATTGTGATGGGTAAATGATCGGAGCTCAAGTCCGTTAGTGCTGCGATATTGTTGATAACCGGTGTTTTCAACGTGGTATGGCCGTTGTCGAGGAATATGGTGATCTAAGGGAAACAATTCCAGAAATTATTCGTCAGAAGAAGAACAAAGAGATGCACGCAAAGGATTCAAACGTGTCGCAAATTTACCAATTTTGAGCCCTTTTCTAATCGAACGTAAATAAATATTTCGATGAATAAAGGAGAGTTCGTTAAAATCGCAAAGGGAATACAAACGTCCCGAAAAATGCACAAAACGAAACAATTTTAAATTTCGCAAAGTGTAAAAGTAGTATGGCTAAATATGTATCAAAAGGAAGCGAAAATTAGAAAAAAAAAGGAGACAACGGCACGCGGTGTTCCCAAGCGGTCACCCATCCAAGTACTGACCGCGCCCGACGTTGCTTAAGGTTGTAACTATCATTCGACTTGCACCTGCGGGGCAACGGTAAAGGGAATACAGAATTAAGGCGGAAAGACAAGAACCAATGTAATACGCGCTAGTCAATTAGAACGTACCTTTTTATTCCGTACAGTATCCGAATAGTACCGAAACCCTTCTTCGCCCGCGGTTTTCACGTACCTATATTGGAACTGGGAAAGCATGCGTTGACTTTTTTGCTTGTAATTCGTTGCTAAATGTATATCGTCGGCTTAATTGTAAATACTCGTAACTCCTAAACAGTAAATTTTTCAGGGGAAGCAAAAAACTGCTTATTTTTTTTAATTTTCCTTTAAAATCATTTGTGCTTACTAAAACCTTTTAGAGTAAACGATTAGATTCCAATTTTGATTTATAGGTAAAAATTAGCTTAAGAAGCATTAATAGAGGAGTTACGTGGTATGATTAATTAATGTTTTGGGAATAATAATTGAGAATAATGATATTGTCAAACTAAATTCTTTATTCTTAAACGCAAACAGAACTACATAATATCAAAGAAAACGAAGAATTTAATTTAATTTAATCGTCGTAAGGCAAGTTGTCATAAAATAGGTGGTAATCTGCGGTCAAACTTTGCTTTAAAAATTGTAAATGTTGATATTTTGTTTTTTTAATTTTAAGTCTCTCCTTATATAAATGGGGCAAATCGACTATTGGTTTAGCCAATAGATTCTTGTTTTTTCTGATCGGCAGTGGAGTCCATTCATCGGGAAAGCGTAATTTGTAACAAATAACACCATCTGGTTGGTACTGCAGTGCTCGGATGTCTGTCACAACTGGGTCTCCTGGGCTTCTTCCAGGTCGAATGGAATTGTAGAACTGAATACTGCTGAAATTTTTGAAAAACTTATGATCTAAGTAGTAAACTGTATAGGGTTTTGGATTTTGACGTGCGGTTTTGCAAACATCTACATAATCAGCAGGTACGTTGATATTTTTGTTTCTTAGGTGACGTTCAATGGTGGAATGGATGGAGTCGGCTTCCATCTGTGTATGGCCTTTCTCTAAAATTTTTTGCTCAATTGTAATGTTATACAGGATGTCAACATTTGAAAGTGCATTAGCTAGGATCGCGTTCCTGTTTTGGTACGTGCAGCCGTCACTGTACAAAATGATTTTATTGTTGTCGTTATCTACTGGAAGTGATTTTAAGAGAAAGTCTACGATTATAGAAGAAAAGTCGTGTGAAGTGAGTGCGCCCTCTGTCTCATTCCACAAATAACAGGTGCCCTCTTTCGATTTTAAGTTGTACACTGTAAAATTATGCACCATTAATTTTGTCTTAAAGTACAAGCTAGACACATTGGATTTAGGTGCAAGAAGAACGGATTGTAGATCCATCGTAAATACATACTTCTCATTATTTTTATCCGCTTCCTTTCCGGCACGTGCCTCTTCTTTCTTGGCTGTGTGAATGGCATAATCCTCTTCAGTTAAATTACCAGTCTTGTAAGCTACACAGGTATCACATTCATCTTTTTTTGGACGAAACAGGCTAAGATTCTTTCGGTCAAAAGTGTGGAAAAAGGTGGCTAAAGATAAGGGTCTTTCATTTTTCGGTTTGCACCATTCACTTACATAAAACTGATACAACTGATTTTTGGATTTCCACAGAGGTTCTAGATAAAGTTTTTGTGAACTTGCTCTGCAGTAATGTGATTCCATTTTAGGTAATTTGGAAAAAAAGTTGTCCAAGGACTCAATTCGAGTTGCAAACGGTTTCTGTCTAAGTGTGTAACGATTGGACGTTTCTGGTTGCTCATTATGTGTCGGTGGTTTTGAATTGTCATTATCTGATTCGGTGTCTTTAGATATTAAGGTTGATGCACTCCTTTTCTTCCAATTTAGGACCGTCCACTCACCTACACTCAGTGTGTTTGTGAACATTTTTTTACAAACTTTTAATCTATCTTCGCGTCTTCTTAAGTAATATTCAATTGTGTATTTTCTTCTTGACTTGTTTTCTACTTTTCTGCCCCTTGCTCTCGATGTTAATTTCATAGTAACCAATAGTTTAGTATATATTTCTTTTTCTTTCCATGACATTGACCAAAACTCTTTAAAAATTTGTTGTCGATCTTCTTCTGTAAACATTCCACACCTTAACGCCCCTTGATCTGTCAAAATATATTTGCATCTATCTTTAAGCACTCTTTCATCCTTTTTAACATTGTATCTCCATTTGCCATCTATTTTCTTTCTGCCACAATATTTCAAACCTTTCTCTCTATCTTGTTTCACTTTTCTTGAATTCCAAGTAGATTCATTAACTTCGTGTCTTTTACGTCTCTTTCTTTTACTTTCTATCATCTCAGTTTCCGGTATGTCATCTTCTACGGCATCTTGGTCACTTTCAGTGTCACTGTACGCCACCAGATTTTTCTCACGTAGTATATCCCCTTCAACAATTCTTGATTGTACTTGTTCATTAATAGGTGCGTCGCTTTCATCATCCTGCAAGACACTAATGTCAATTTCTGAAGAATTTTGATCCATTTCTTCGTCACTATCAGGGAAAAATTCTGCATCATTTTCAGCATCATCAAAGGAAGCTGGTGGGGGTTCGCTATTTTGGTTACGGACATCGCAGGTGTTGTTGCTTAAGGCTATTGGAATTGTCTGTTGGTTGTTGGTAGTACCTATTATAAAATCGTGCTGGTTGTTGTCTATTAGTAATTCACTATTGAAATCTTCTATAATAATTGGGGTGTTCATAATATCAATCGCCGTCTCTGACTCAAAAAGTAAACCATCATCATAGGACAATTTCTGAAAACCGCCGGTAGAAGTTGACGCCATTGAACTTGCCTTACTCATTAAAATGGCCCGAGGGTCATTTTCTCCGGCTAAAGCCAAACTGACGCACTTTTTTCCACGCGACATCCTGTAAACACACGGAAGCAATGAATTGATTAGTTATACTGTCTTTCCAAGAAACCTTATCTTAGAATTATTTCTTCTATGACAATAAGTCTGTAATGCTCGTAAGTAGAATTTATCGTAACTCCGTTAAATTAATAAATAATTTATAATACCTTAAAAGAGTAAAACTCCTAAATCCAAATTAAGACTTTAACGGGATTTTTTACAGAGTTATCACTCCCAGAACTGATAAATTTTAACAAAAGCAATAAGGCTACAACTTACCTCTTAGCTACTTCCAAAAACTATTAATTTAGTGCAGCAAAAGTAGTTAGTATCAATAAATGAGCGCAACACCACACCGCATGTTTACACTACAATAACCTTACTAATGAGTAAGGTGGAGATACGTGTTTTACAATGTCAGTTTTAAAACGTATGGATTTACGTGTTTTACGCTGATGGTGATTTCTCTAATGTCGAATTTTTATGGACTTGCCAGCTTTTCTTAACAATAGCATTCATTTTTGTCCGTCAGATGGTGCTAAAATGCAATTTTCACAAAAATTGGAGTTACGAGCTTTTACAATTAAGCTGACGATATGCGATTTGAAGTTTCAATTAAAATGTGCAAAGTAAATGAAATTTTATCCACCTCGACAAACTCACTAAAATGCAAAAATAAATATAAAGTCGTAACAAATTTTTGCCCACCCACGCTTCGGATAAGAAAAGTGTTAAAATAATTATCGTTCAGGGTTCCTTATGGATAAATTCCTAGGAAATCTAGGGTCGATAATTTCGGGGAGAAGACATGTTTCATAAAAGTTTGGTAATTTACTTTTCATTTTACTTTCCCAAAACGTATCGTCCCGCGATATCTAAAATGGTCATGTAAATATAATTTTTTTTATTTTAAAATTACCATAATAATGATAAAGAAAAGAAGGTGAAGAAATAAAAATTCTAACCGAATGTGCTCTCAACTCGCATTGTCAGTGGTGGGAGTAAGCGGCGGAGTTAACATACACTAATTTGATATACTGCTAGAGGCAGCACCGTCTGTAGCAAAATTAAATTAAACCTTTTTTCATAAATTACAGATTTATTTACAAAAAAATGGAAATTTGTCATTTCATAAAACCCTATTATTTTTCATTGATAGTACGCGCTGAGATCTTCGATTTTTGATATGTCTATTATTTACAAAAATTTTTGCTTGTTTTTAAAACTATTCAATTTTTGAGATCTCAGCGCAAAGAGTAACAGTTAACTGCACAAATGTGCAAAATTTCAAAAAAATCGGACTATAATTACGCCCGAAATTTATGAAAAACGAAATAGTCCATTCACAAACAGCCTTAACTTCGGTGATCGGACGAGAACCGGTGTTTTCAACGTGGTATGGCCGTTGTCGAGAAATATGGTGATCTAAGGGATACAATTCCAGAAATTATTCGTCAGAAGAAGAACAAAGCAACGTCGGGCGCGGTCAGTACTTGGATGGGTGACCGCTTGGGAACACCGCGTGCCGTTGTCTCCTTTTTTTTCTAATTTTCGCTTCCTTTTGATACATA
>NW_022171739.1:0-32969 GCF_008802855.1 Photinus pyralis
CAGGCATGCGCCCAATTACAGTGACCCGCATAATGGTGCCTCTGCAGAAGGTCTTAAGTTGGTCTATACTACTCCGGTATTTACCTTACGAATTAGGAAAACTACAGGAAAAGCTAATTCGGAGTAGCCGGTAGAATGCTCGAAGCTGGTCTAAGGTAATTTCCATCTCCGCCACAGATGAAAAATTCACCTCAACCCAGGTTCGAACACCCGACCTTCGGATTCATAACCCAATGCTCTACCACTGAGCCATGAATCCTAGCCGGGTGATAAACAAAATACTTAAAGCATAATGGGGTCATCCCGCCTTCATTTTTTATTTCTGATCCACAAAGTACATTGAAAATAAAAAGACCCGTGTGTCTTCAATTTTTATTTGCGAGTAAAATAAACCCAAAATAAATTATTGAAAAGCTGTGTTTTTAGTCCGAATTTGAAACGCTTTAGACTAAATAAGTCACAAACCTACAACCAATCACGTAGAAGTGAGCTGGCAACCTTACGCGAGAGTCTGACGTTTGTCACATTTGACGTTTTGAGAGGGATGTTTAACCGCATCTAGCACGAAAGTGACAAGTTCCTGTGACAGATGACGCAAGTTATAAATGCCATTCTCCTGCAATATTGCCAAGTCGTTATGTCATCTGAATGGTTCTAGGAGCTGATTGGTCGGGCTTTATTACGTCACAGAGCCCGCCACAATCATATCGTTTTGAATAAACCTTTAAAACCGCACATGTTCATTATTTTTTTGCTAATCAACCTCTATTTTTAAATAAACTTTTACTGTCCAAAAAAATGTTTTATGGTTTCAGGTACACGCTTATTAAATTAGAACTGCGAAATTCAACTATACTGTAAACCCCCATTGGAAAATTCAAAACCGTTCGAGAGTTATCTTTCCACAGACGGACGGACGGAAAGTCCAAAATCATGGCGGCGCTTCCGCAAATACCGGAAGTGCCATCTTGGTTTTTTTTAAATAGAAACATACCATTCTCTATTTTTTAGCCCATTTTATAAGAATAAAAAGAATGTGATATTGTTTCCGTTCTGTCCGTCCTTCCGCACCCACTTGGGCGGTTTTGATCTACTGCTAGGGGAATTGTCCTAGAGTCCTGGAATTTCTTGCAGTACATAACATATACCTGATGAAGGTGTGTCATACGGTCATCAAATTTCGCCCCCCCCCCCAATTATTTCCTGAGAGGTTGTTTTTAATAGCAAAACGTGCATAACTTTTACATGTAGCAAACCATAAATTAGATTGGTCTCAGATTGTGCATACGCATGCCTGTAGTGGTGCCGTGCCGAAAGGAACTGTTTTCTATCAATCTAACGCCCTTCTTTTCTTATCAAAGAGGGTACTCATAAAAGCCCAGTGGAACGTCAGGGCCAGACATATCTACTGGTGATGTCAAAACCTTCCGTGTAAATATCCAACTGAAAAAAGTAATGCTTGGAACTCTACCAGGAACGTCATTATGGCTTTGATGTTATGGTGCACGAAAACATAAAAGAAAGAACCCACCAAATCCGCGTCCGGGTCCGGGTTCTACCCACACCTTATTTGAAGTGCGGGTTTTTACAAACGCTTTTTAATTAATTATAAAACCGTAGTCCTCAATGATTTAGGCATTTGATTTAATCTATCCGCTGAAACACACGTAATGAATTGCCAAAAACACTTAAAGCCCCTAGTTAATGTCAATACTGCTTAGAGTATTGTGATAAGGTGTATCTTTAATAGATAAAAATATTAATATGGAATAGTAATCGTTACAGTGACTAATAAGCCATCCAAGAATTGCCAACAAAATTGCACAAGGTTAAAGGAAAATGTCATTAGCCCAAACACCATGCAATAATGAAGTGAAGCTGTTCTTTTTCAAATCGAAGATCAAAACCGTCGATTGACGGAAACAAAATTATAAAACATCTTTCCATTCTCTAGAGACCAGGAGCGGACAGACAGATAGTCGGATTTCATAAAGTAGCTAGCTCTTCAGGCACAAAGTGAATTTAGATTTGTGAGAGCGTGTTATTGATGTAAGGAAATTGAATATACCGATTTTATTAAAATATTCACCTTAATCTTAATACTACTGCTATAGTGCCAATCTTTACAATAATTAATTAATTTATTTATAAAGAATACATCAGCAGTTTACGGATCATACGCTCCCAGAAAGGCGCTGCAATTTGAACAGTAATGGTTTTTGCTCTTACAGGAATCAATGCAGTACGGCAGTGGAGCACACGGCCAACATCTAAAATAGAACAGCTCATCAACGATAATTCAATTTGTTTAGGGAAACTTACAGAAATATACACAAAAATAACGCAAAAAGATGCGTCTTCGTCGTTGATTCCACGTCAACTCTTGTCGAAGCCAACTGATGACAAAATGGGCAAGTTATCATCTGTGAATTTGGACCAAGAGCTGATACAACAACTGATGGGATTGAGATAATTGGTTGTTCTACAACATTTTGTTTTAATACGAAAGCAGAAAACCAGAAAAACACCTTACCTGTTCTGGGATAATATCCAGATTGTAACGGCGGTGGGGCAAATTGTTGCGATGGCCCCACGTTAGACGGTGCAACTCCCGGTGGCACATAATTTTGCTTTGTTTCTTGCGCGCTGTATGGTGGTGGATTTTCCATTTTAAACTATCCACTTAATAAATCTCAAAAGACTAAAGCGATCAAAATGAAAAGGGAATTATTTAATTTATAATTGAGGATAATAATTATCTTCTAGATAAGAGATAATGTCTGACTCATTATCATGAATTTTAAAAAATAACCAAAAAGTTCTCTTACGTGCAAAATAAATAAGTGACGAGGTAGTTACTAATTAAATAGTGTTTATTAAGATAAGGTCGAGCTGATGAGTACAACAATACAATGCAAAAAATTGTTCTCATGCATATATGTATTATTTTTCATTAATCGTCCAAAATATTCCAAAAACTAAGTTGATAAAGTATTTCTTTATTAAAACTATGACTAACAATCACACTATGTCCTAATCCAATGCGTGAATTGGCATATTTCGTTTGTGATGACTTAGCATTCAGATCCCCCAAGTGGTATGGATTTAAATATTTTATTTATTTTTTATTGTATTTTTTTTATGTGCAGATGCAGAAAGCAGTGTGTAACGGGAGGTTACAACTGAAACTACGACCACGACGTCACTGGTTTTTTTAAATTACCAGATTAGAAATTCGCCTCTGAGTGTACTGCTGCTCCATATACAGTGTTATTTATTAAGAAGTAGACATAGGGATTTACGTGTATTGTTTTACCCTATGTCTACTTTTAAATGACAAAATCACTTTTGAAGAGCCCCTAATTTTATGCATCCAAAATAACTTCTTTAAACAAATAAAGATCTCGCTTTAATTTGAATATTGTTGTTTTAGATTCACAGAAAATAAATCTCTTACGCCTCTTAAGCTGTACTAATTGACAATTTCAACGTTTTCTCCAGTTGAATACATCAGGTATCAACGAGAATAAAAATACGGAAGCCAAAAAGGGCATCTCTATGTCTACTTTTTAATAAATAGCACTGTAGACATTAGAAGATTATCAGGCACAGGCCATCCTGCGAGTCCTTGGAGGTGTCTGAGGAACTGCGACGGCTTGTGATCCCCTAATTCCCCTTTGAGTTCGAGTAACTGTCTAATCCGCTGATCGTAAGTTGCGCCCAACATTTTGATTTCAGCTTTTGGTACGTCTCGTCGTCGGGTGGTTTGGTGAGGATGTTCCGGACTTTTAAGCCCCTGGCGATGTACCGGTACCAGGTGTCATCATTCGCGATGCCGCTTATTCGGAAATTACTCTCCACTTGGGTGAACCACATTTAGGGGTCGGTTGCCCAGAATGGTGGTAGATTCATTTGGACGCGATCTATCTCCAGGCGACGCTCGGCTGTGCTCCCGGTCGAGGTCGCGTCTTCGTACATCTTCAAACGTCGGTGTCACCACAAATCTGGTTCTGTTGGTTCTTCCTCTTTTGTGAAGGTCAGATCTTAAAACTTGCGATTGCCAAAATCTATGAGGAAAGGTCTTTTTCCGATCGATTTGTGAAAACCATTTTAGAGCCTAAGTGAAGGGGGCGGGGGGGGGGCGAGATTCAGGCTTTTTAATGGCAATAATTCAATTAAAGATTTACTCGGCTCATTTAATAAATATAGTATACGACAATTCAAAGTAAGTTTTGTGTAAACTCTTCAAATTAAACATTATTTAATTCGCATTCTGTTGAAATAGTTTTTCAACCTCCGAAAATCAAAATGATTTTGGTCTTAATTTTAAGCAATCCATAATAAAGGTGATTTTATGCGAAGAGTCATGAGGAACCTGCTTTGATGTAAAGATACAGGGTGACCATTATGCACGGAATATCGTATATATTTTGGTAAATATCGAATGTGTACAAAATTTTTCTATATGAAAGTTGTTTAACATCATATTTCCTATAATAAGGCAGCATTCAGTTGTTTTTATTTTAGAAAACAAATGAGTAACTAAAAACAATTGATTTTTTTTTATGGCAGTCGATAGATTTTTTCTCTTTTCTTAGTACCTTTATTCAAGAAAATTTTTCAAAAAAAGTTATTGTAAATAGATCAATAACATTAATCCAGATATCCTACATGAAAATAAAACAAATGCACGTGCCATTAAAAAAATCAATTGTTTATCGTTATTCATTTGTTTTCTGAAATAAAAACAACCGAATGCTGCCTTATTATGGGAAATAAAATGTTAAACAAGTTTATCATATAGAAAAATGTTGTATACCGTCGATATGTACCGAGATATATACTATATTCTATACATAATGGGCACCCTGTATATTAAAAATGTTGGTAAAAACTAGAGCTCGTGATTAAATTTGTCCCACTTCATATAAATATGCCGAAAACAGCTTCGTCTGAAAATAACTATTATGCAAATACTGTTATAAAAGATACACACTCACCCCTTCTATATAATTTCGTATATTTATCTTTTCATTTTGAGCGTGCGCTCCATCGTCACTTGCTCCGACCGGTAATAAAACAATGTTCTTTTGTAAGATTTGCTTTAAAATTGAAACAACGCCAATTGATGCACCTTCTCGTGTTAAATCCGCATCCACGCCGTAAACGTGTTTCGCAGCCCTACGGGCGGCCGTATAGTGAGGATGAAATGGATCTTCAGTCCACCAGTCTCCTGGAGGATCCACAGTAATCTGAATTAAAACTGTGTTTGAGTTTGCTGCACCATTTAATTTACACAGTAAATTAGGTTGAAGTCTAAATTAAAACTTCGCAGTGGCGAATTTAGTTGGGTTATTCCCATCCCATTCCACAGCTTTCTATGCACTATCAAAGATTTTAAGTTTTTCTCCAAGACTGATCGGTAATTGGTTTCCAAAGCAGTATTGCATTTCAAGCGTTTCCAGGGCTTTCTAAGCTCGTCCAGCACCGGAAAGGACCTTAAACGCTCGGTAAAGCACTTTTTTACGCCTTACTGGTGCTTTCTTTATACCTTTTCCAGATCTTCACAGTCTCTACAAAGCATCTAGAGAACAATACGAAGAATTTACAGTGCAATTGAAGACCTTTTAAAGTGTCCTAAGTCACAGCTCTAAACCTTTCCTACAGCCCTGGAAGGAACTTGAAAACTCTGGAATAATTTTTAACGCTATGGAGAAGACGTGGACAAAGTCTAGAGCCAGACAGGAAAAAGCAGCGGAATGTTCTGGAAACCACTGGTAGCAGTTCGTGGCCCTCGATAGCATTCGGACCTTCTGAAAAGCCTTCTGTAGACTCTTCTTACGGTACCACGAAACGTCTTCATAAACAAGTGCATTTAAGGACATGCGAGAGCTTTTTACGTATTTAAGGCTATCCGGGGCATTCTAGCGATCTCCACACTCCTTGCGTGTAGAATTCAAAAGAGAATTGTTGGCACTCCAGATATAAGCGAGCTTACGAAGTTTAATCTAGAAGGCATTGGAAAGCTTGGTAAATTGTCCGGCAGCTTTAAAAAAGGCTTTAAGAAATCTGCTAAAGGCCATGAAAGATCTTTTTCAGAATCTTATCGACGTTATTACTCTGGAGGGTTACATAAAGCACTGAAGTGGATTAAAATGTCAAGGTCAGACATGTCTCGAATCGGTTTTTAGGTTCTTTCCAAAGGTTATTAGGTTCTTTTCATAACTTTTTCTGCTCACGTCGTCCGAGAAACTTCCAAAATAAACCTAAGACGAGATACAGGAGCATGAAAACTGTGGGTATGGCTTAGACAGTATTGGAAATGCACATAAAGCCGTGAACGGTTATATGAAAAGCACTTAGGGGCTGTCCTTTAGAGTTTATAGGCGTTCTCTCTAAACAGTTTTTCAATGCTTCTTAGCACCGCCTAGTTCTAAAGTCTTTGGAAAGTATCCGCCAATGTGAGCTGGAAATTTTAAAAGCTAAACTCTCGAAACCTGCGGTATTATGCGAAAAGTGGAGTGCAAGGGTAAAAACTTGAAGCTTAAAGTATTATTGGTCTAAAGCCGAAAGTTCCAACAGAGAAGATGGCAACTTGCAGTCAGGGATAACATAGGCCAATACTTCAAATAGGTATTAGTGTAGGGGGTTAGTACCTTAGTTAGGACCTAAACCTGGAACCTACAGCATTAATTCCAAGACAATTTTTTCTTTACTTTTCAGGATCGATAAGGGATGGTATGGATACATTTTAAGAAAAAACGTATTCTAATTTCCCATGTCGAGAAATGGTTTTTTAGAATGATTTGTATCAACGTGATTAAGAGTATTTTTTAAATTAAGTTTACCCGCAGGTTCGGGAAGTTTTCCCAATGGATGGTGAGTACTTACTTTAAAATTGTTTGGACTACCGCGTTCCTTCCACTTATGCTCCAAATACGAAATCACCATCTCGTTGACTTCGTTGGTCTGCTGATTTGGAACAGTTCTAATTGAAAATTTTCCAATAACTTTCCCTGGAATTACAGTTTTTAATCCCGACCCGCTGTATGCCCCTTCAATTCCGTGAATAGAAAGCGATGGATATCGCCAACGGTGCATTAATAATTGTATTTTATCCTCATTGTGCCTCAGCTTATTACCCCCGATAGTGCGGCGATATTCATTAAGATCGAAGGTAATAGAACGGTATAAGTCCGTCTCCTCACTGGTAACTGGGGCGACGCTCTCGAGAAGGTTTGGTATCAGTATATTGCCTTCGCTATCGGTTAAGGTATTTAGAAGATAGACTAAATCGCCCAATGCTTCGTGCCTACAAACTCGCGGTATATGAACTTGTAGTTTGTAAGTAGCTATACTTACACTGCACCTCCGTATAGTCCGCTATGTAAGTCTTGTTTAGCGCATTCAACTGCAATTTGATATTCGCAAACTCCTCTTAGACCATACGTAATGTTGGGCACTTCGGTACCAACCCAATAATTATCAGAAACGCACACATAATCAATATCGGATAAATAACTACTTTTTTCTGCAGCTAGCAACTCTTCTAATCCCAAACACCCGGACTCTTCCATTGATTCCAGAATAAATTTAATATTAACTGGTATTTCTGCGCCCATAGCATTATAAGCTTCAATGGCGTGGATCCAACACAAGACCGGTCCTTTATCGTCAGTTGCTCCACGTCCGTACAATTTACCATCGCGTTCAGTCAAGCTGAAAGGCTCCGACTCCCAGCCGTCCTCTACGGAGGCAGGTTGCACATCCAAGTGACCATAAATACAAATTGTGCTTTTCTTCGGGTCACTCCCAAGGGTTGCAAAAATAACGGGAGGCAACGGAAGTTCACTGCCATCGGGCAATTCCTCGAAACCTATATCCCTAATCGTTACCTCGCATCCTGCCTTCTGTAATTTTTTTGCTGTCCAGTCGACCATCCGACACGTGTCTTTGCGACGCTCCGGTGATCCCGATACCGATTGAACGGCTACAGCTTCTCGAAGTTCTTCAATGTACTCATCTCTGTGAGAGTCAATGTATCTGGAAATCATTCAAATTGTAAGTAGGTCGTACTTCGTGATGGTACCTACTCACTTAAATAGCTGCGCATAGACTTCCGGTAAAGACATGATGGACATGCAAAGGTCGAGACTATACTGGTACCTATGGAAGATAACTGGAGATGGTTAGCTCGTTAATAGTAGGTGAGTACAATTCTTATCTCATGATAAAAATAGATTAGTGTCAATCATATGAGTGAATTTAGTCTCTAGTAAATGATAAAAAAGATTGTGTACCTTTAGTCGACATAATCTCTTAAACTAACCCATTAAGATCTTGCCTTGAAGAGAATTCCGGTATTTGCGAGATGGGAGACGTTTAGTCCAGCGCGATCCCTGTATTTGAGGGCTTTCGCACATCATTTTCATTGGAATATATGCCATTTGTACTAAGAAACGAAAACCTTCATACTGAAGCTCTTCTTTCTAAAATCATACTCTTGTCTGTCTATCCGGGACCGTTACCAGTATACTGTAAATAATGTGGTCCAAGGGAGAGATCTTCGGATTATGTTTTCTACACAGAATTGCCCAAAATATTCCAAGAACAATATTTATCTGCAATTTTATTCGAATCACATTATCTAGATTGCTGAGACATCAATCACTCTGTTTTCATCTTTTTAACGCCTTACCTCCCTTATCCTTCGGGCATTTACTTACTCCTACTTGAGGTTCTTGACAGATCTTGACGCCTTACATGACCTGCTTCATCATTTTATACTTTCTACTACAGACCTTCAAATTTTCTTCAAACTTCATGCCTTCGTGCATACTTTATGACTGCTTTTCAGTTGTCAATTTGAAAGTAATAACATACAAAGAGAAAGGTGAAAAAAGAATGTCGAAGAGCAAATCTAACTCGTAGGCAACATAACATACAGGCATAAATGACGGATGAACAAAACCTTTATACCACCCTGTAGTAGGCTGTGGCTCATCTCTCGGCGATGGTGGTGTAATTTGGTTTGTTTACATAGTGAAGAGACACAGCTTTATGCATGAATGTAATTCAAAATTTGTATTAAAAAACCAGTATTTAATAAATAAATGTAGCAATTAGAAGAGTGTGAACTCCTCTGGTACTACCGATCAGTATTAAACATTATCCAAAAATAGGTAGGTTCGTATCCCAACAGAATTTGGAGCCAACGTCTTTTTGCAGGGTAATGAATTTCAACATAAAATGGAGAGAGAAGGTATTGAAGACACTACAGAGGGGCCAGCCATTGAGGATATCGAGATGAAGCCTGTACCATCAAACCCTACTGACCATCAGACCAATGGAACCACAGAAGAATCGAAAAATGAACACGACTTTAATCGATCGTGCCTGGACGATGACGAAGGTCGTTTATGCCCCATATGTTTGGAAAGTTGGACGAACGCCGGTGACCACAGAGTGTGCTCTTTAAAGTGTGGGCACGTCTTCGGACAGGCTTGCATTGAACGTTGGTTTTCGACTCAAAAAGCAAAATCTTGCCCTAGTTGCAAAGCAAAAAGTTCCAGCAGGCATATTTGGTTTATTTACTCAAAAACCTTAGTCCCAATGAATAGTGATTGTATAGACGAAGCAAAACAAGATATAGTTTGCGCAAATGCAAAAAGGGACAAGGTGAAAATTGAACTTCAAAATGGGCTGTTGCGGGAGGAGGCTTTAAAAAAAGAAATCCTCGAGCTAGCTGGTGATGTTCAGTTTTTAAACAAGGAGGTGCAATTGAGACAGCACGTTTCAGTGCCAAGTGCTTCTAATACAAGTTGTAGATTACACTTGGATAGATCGTTAACGCTCTGCGAAGAACCTAGTTGTCGAGTTTTGGATTATTTCTATAAGAAGCACATTATCGTCGCATCGGTTAAATCGTCCAATGCATTATTTCCGGGGTTCGGTGCAAGACAATTAGATATGGCGACATGTAGACTTACAACATATATACCGTTACATTCAGCAGCGATAAGGGATTTCAAATTTAATACAGATAATCCGTATCTTTTGAGCGTCTCTCTTGATAAGACTGCAAAATTAGTCGGCGTGTCTCCTCTGGCAGCCCCTGTTTGCATTTACACTTCTAATTCGCCCTTATGGTCGTGCTGTTGGGATAGCAGTAATTCTAATTATGTATACATTGGAGGACAGGAGGGGAGTGTAATGAAAATTGACATTCGCCAGCCCGGTAAGCCAGTTTCGACTATGGAAGTACCCGGTGACAGGTCTCCCGTCGTGTCTGTTGCATCTATACCTCCCAATTCTAACAGAGCCATGCCCGATGGTGGAATAATATCTTGTAAACTCAACTCATTATGGGCATTTCAGACTAACGGTGAAGAGTATACTCGCCACCAGTTGCCATTAGAGGGACCTTTTGTGTCTATGGTTTATCAACACTTCACTAACGAATTCTTGATCTCGTCGAGACCTAACTCTCAGCATCCTTACTCCCGACACTATTTGTGGTGCCTTGACAGTGTAGCAGACGATGTAACCTGTAATATAACTCACACGATTAGAGGGAGCACTGTACAGTCGTATTTATCACGATCTTGTTTTATTACCCATAATTATAATTCGTTTATCGCTGCCTATCAAGAATCTGATCGAAGCATGTGTTTGTGGAATGCAAAGACTGGTAACAAAGTTTGCTCGGCTACTGCTCGTGATCCAATCTTAGACATTTGCGGTATTAATATTAATAATGAAAGTTTTGTAGTATCTCTAAGTCAGAGAAAAGTTATGTTTCATAAATGTTTATAACTATTGAATAGCAAATTATTATCATCAAATTTTATACAATATAGTTTTACCTATTTTGTAAATAGAAAATAAGACTTATTTTTTCTACAACGTGCCTTTTTATTTATATAGTCTTTGTATCTGTCTGTAAACAATGAACTTTTAGACCATCTATTGACTTGGATTTTTTGTTATAGGATGGTCATTTTTCAATTATTTATGAGTATGGGTAGCAACCCCCAATATGGAGTATTTTGACAAAATTTTTATTGTTTAAAAATGATACCACTGAATATTAATTACATTTTCTGTTTAATTTTTTCGCGTACAAGAAGAGGTAGAATAATCGTTTCACATGATTTAGATGCAGAATTTATATCTCTATAACTTTTATTGTATTTTTGCGTAAAATAATTAGGAAGCGTTCGCGCAAAGAAAAAGTAATTTCCCATGTTAAACGCCTATGTGCCACTTTTCGATTTACACCCTGTACATATGGTTAATTTAGTGTAATTAAAATAGGGGAACCTACTTGGAATGTGTCTACCTATTAAATTAATACATTAATAGGTATGTTATCAACGCTTGTCGTTAATGTCCTATCGACGCATTCCTTAAGGAACTATCGATTATTAAGGAAACGGGCCGAATTTATACGAGCACCACAAAATGGCGTTTGAAACATTAAAATTTTATTGAGAACCGCCGACTTTTAGTTAAATGGGGGCTGTTGTCCTATTGTTTTAAATGTCGCAGTGAGAATTCCCGCTACTTAACAGCCTAATGAGAAATGCTAAATTATTGGTGAAACGAACTATAGTTGAATACATCGCACGAATAAAAATAAGGAAGCCAAAATTAATTAATATGACAGCCACTTCATTTGTTTTAAGAAGTTATTTTGGTTGCATAAAATTAGGCGATCTTCAAAAAAGATTTTGTCGTTTAAAAGTAGACATAGGGAAAAACAATCGGTTTATCGTTCAATAATTGATTTATTATTAGACTTAACTACAAGTACATTGAATTCACCTACTATATTAACTATTTGACTAGTAACTAATTTCAAACTATATTTAACACCAAGAAACTTTTATGTGCTAACTATTGTTTAAAAAAGATATATGGGCAACTGACACAGATGCTTCAGTGTCAATTTCTAAATGAACTAGATTTCCCTCAACACTTATCTTATTATATCTTATCTTAAAATCTTCGTCTTTATCATTCACCAAACCACCGATGCGGTGTCTTCTACCATGTTGATTTTTTACTTTTTGCATTCTCTGCTAGTGTGTTGTTTAACTCTGCACGTAAAACATAGCCACGTTGGACTTAATTTTTCTTAAATGTCAGTTCAAGATGTACGGAGTCTTACAAATTCTGTAAAGAAATTGTAGTTCAGTACCTCGGTTTTTGAATAATTAGTTTAAATAGAATAGCTACAATTGCGCCATCTCCTTGGTAATTCATACACTCTTCATATTATAGTTTAACAAGTCTAGTTGAGATGTCACCACGTACCAAACTCCTTCAGAAATAACATTTAATAGCCAAAGCAACAATATTTAAATTAATTAATATGACAGTCAGTTATTTTGGATGTATAAAATCAGGCGCCCTTCAGAGGAGATTTGGTCATTTAAAAGTAGACGTAAGGGAAAGCAATACACATAACTGCCTATGTCTACTTCTTAATATATATCACTGTATGGGCCCTGCATTTGATGCAGATGGATAACTTTCATATTTTTGTGATGCGGCACTTTGCATATACCTAAATGAGGAGGAAGTGGGTAGGTACGTGGTGAGGTGACCTGCACCTATTTGTTTAACAACACTGCAGTTAACGTATGTTTAGCGGACAACGCTAAATAAAATGTTGTTTAGTCGAGTAGATAGATTTATTTACAATATATACAGGTGCGTGCGTGCTGAAGATGAAACGGCGGAGTTCCGTAAGCGGCGGCGCTACTGGTCAGTATCGCGGCTGGTGCTGGCTGCAGGTCGGCTGGATCGGAAGATGTTGCAGCGAAGTGCGATCGAAGCCACTGCCTTGTGCTCTATTCTTTGGCGAGCTGGGGCGGGAGCGATGTCTCTTATGTGTTGGAGGTCGGAGAGTTGTCCATCCTTTGATAGATTTTGTCGCCAGCGATAGGGTGTGTTCTGCGAGGGTGTCTATGTGCAGGTCCTGCCGGATGGTGGTGTTGGAGACGAAGTAGGGGGCTCTGGTTATCGTGCGCAGCGCGATGGATCGTACCGCTTCCAGTGCGGTGGAGTTGGACTTCGAGACATACGCCTTCCAGCCTACAATCTGGATCTTGCCCTGCGTCCTTTGGCGATCGTGTCGGCTACGTGTTGGGTGAAGTTTAGTCGCCGGTCGATTTGGACTCCGAGGTACCGGATGGTGCCCGCCCATTCCAGTCTCTCTCCGTCCATCCGTAGCTTCGCGAACTCGGTCGTCTAACGACTGGTGAACATTATGGCCTGGGTCTTGGAGGGGTTTAGTCTAAGCCGCCAGCGGCCTGTCCAACGTAGCGTTTCCTTATGCTCGCCTGTTTCCAAACTCGCAAGGAACTGAAAGAATTTGTCACAGCTTACCTTCATTGGCAGCAAAGTTTTATGAAGAAAGTATTTACTTATGTGACAAATGCCCATTCGTCAGGGTGAGTAACAATACATTCTTATTTTGGTTTCCACTTCGTTTGAGATCGTTCCTCGGAATATCGTAGTGCAATTACTACAAATGGATTGAGCACAGGGCGTTGGCGAAGGCGTTGGTGTCTACCTATATATTCGATGGTGGGCCATCTGCATTACTACAAGAAAGACCACTTGTAAGTTAAAGTAGACAACTTTGTATCTACTACATTACAAGGGTAGGGTACTTCCTGAAAAGGGATGAACATTGCTTTCTTTTATTTCCTCCCTTCCTAAATAAACAATAGTAGGTACATAATATATACCAAGGGACTAAAGTGTGCGTTTTAATCCCCAAAGGGGCCTCGTACTTCAATAATCGCAGGTAATGTGCCATTTTATTGACTTTTTGTAATTTTTAAATTGTAATCAAGTATCAAGTGTCAAGCGTCAAGTGTCAAGCATCAAGTGAGAGAAGATTATAAAAATTCAAAAAAGTGATTCAAAAAATTCAAAAAAGTGATTCAAAAAATTCAAAAAAGTGATTCAAAAAAGTTTTTTTTTAAATTTCTTTTTATTTTTGTGTATATCTTTTAACTTTATATGAAACACTTTTGTTGTATTTGAACGGGGCCAGAGAAGGAAACAATCATGTTACTCTACATAGCGTTTATCCATTGTACGGCGAAGTCCGATATAAATTTTGGGAAAAACCAAATACATTACATTCATCCACCTTAAATTTATGACATAAAAAGGATTGTAGGATGATTCGCCCCCGAAAAATCGCCCCGGGTAAAATTTCGCCCTGAAAATTCGCCCCCGGAATATTTCGCCCCCAAGAAAACTCGCCCCCAAGTAAATTCGCCCCCGTAAGTCGCCCCGGAAAATTCGCCCCCAAGAAAACTCGCCCCCAAGTAAATTCGCCCCCGTAAGATTCGCCCCAGAAAGATTCGCCTCCGGCAAGTTCGCCCCCGACAATATGCTCCTGGAAGATTCGACCCCGGCGATTCCGCTCCCGTAGGATTCGCCTCATAAGATTTATTAATCCTCGGAGGTAACAGGGCCAGCAGTTCATAAAATGAATTTTGTTTAATTTTAATTTTTTTTGTAATAACTGTGTACCTATACCTACATAAAGGGGGTAGAATAATAGCACTCCACTCAAATACCTGTTAACTAAAATACGAATAGGTAATTATAATTAAGATAAGGTTGAATAAAGTAAGGGAGATTTGCAAAGGATTTGACATCCAAAGGAAATAAATCCTGTATTCACCATGACATTTTTTCAGACATGACATATGGAAAATCTACCTTAACTCTTGTATTACAAAAGGACATTTTGATTGACTGAGTTGTTAGCTTCTTAATTTCTTCCCAACAGAACGTTTGATGGCTTGTTTGGTCATTGGTGGTGTATTTGTTTTGAAACTTTTTATGTTCCTATTTGTTATATTTTGGCTCTTCTGGCATCAGTAATAAAAACGTGTCTGTATTGTCATTTTTATACATAATAGTAGGACACAAAGTATACAGGGTGGTGACTTGCGTAACGCATCATAGGGATTTCAATGTAAAATTCATAACATGCGCGATTATTGGCTCCCCAAATTATTTTAGAGCAAAAATGTATTAAGGTTTTTTGTAGAAAAAATAGTATATTTCATTAGGAGTCCGGAAAGCAGGCTTTTTCCGTGCGCGCGTGGATTTCTGGACGTGTGTCGTGTAATGAACGATATTTTTTATTATACTTCTTTTAAATCGATAACATAAAAAACAACAAACTCGCTAACATTTTTATTTTGTAACAGTTATAGAACATGCGTTTTCATGGTTACTCTCAAATCATGTCAAAGGCGATTTGTTTAATTAGTTTATTTCAGATAAGGTTGACGAAACGTCAAAAAATGTCACAAATTCTCAAAGAAGTTTATCTAAATATTCAAACATCTACGAATTAAAACGCAAAATACTTACATAAGAAACATTACAACGCATATAGATTTTCTGAAAATTAGTTTACTTCCCTGTAAATTTGTATTTTAAAGCAATATTTTGGGTATTTATATTCAGCGCACGGAAAGAATCAAAGGGATCGGGAATAGTATATTGAAAGACAAGTGTTACAATGCGACCTATTGTAATACGACTATCTTGTGGCACGAGTGGCGACGCGAAGCGTAGCCACGAGTGTCCGCAAGATAGGAGTATTACAATAAAGCATTGTAACACGCGTTTTTCATACTATTTTTTCTATTTCGGTGCTTTAATTTAATTAAAAAAATCATTATCAGAAACTATAGGGAACATTAGAACTAACATGTTTTATGTTGGGAACACTTTTTATGCCGTTAAGTTTTAGGTTGGCAGCGTAGTAAGACTGACATTTTGAAGTTCAAACATGGAAGTACCCAACGAAGTACCTACTTGTACTAACTAGTAACTGCCAACTTAAGAGATGAGTTACAAAAAAAAAAACGACTATAATCACTGTCTTTGTACAACTGTTTTCGGCCGAAAACAGTTGTACAAAATCATCATTGTGACACCGAAATAGAAAAAATCCATTTCGAACTGCTGCTAATTGATAACTGGATATATTTTTGTTTTATAGACTTCCATGGCATCGCAGATTATTGAAAAAGGTGCTGGTTTTATTTTTCCAATTTTCCGTCTTTATATGAAAAAAATTGAAAACTAATACGGTTGAATGGGGTAAAAACAATTTTTCTACAAAAAACTATTACATTTTTACTTTAAAATAATTTGGGGAGCCAATAATCGCATGTTATGAATTTTACATTGAAATCCTTATGATCCGTTACCCACCCTGTATACTAAATTAAATTCATTGTCTTTTTAAGGTCTAAATTTTTGGTAAACGGTCATCGTTCAACATTTTTTGATCTCAAGCAGACCGTAGCAGACTAATATGCTACTTAACTAACAAATATATAAAGCAAACTTTTTTTATATTTTAAAGAACTGTGATGTTTCAAGTTAGATTTTTTTAGACTATTTTAATTATGATTTGATACTTCAGGAAATTTTATCAATGTTGGTGTTTTTAAACGCAAAATTACATCAAATCTGGATCAATTTTCAAATGTAAGTCTAAATAAAGAATCATCCTTTGTTTATACATTGATGCCAAATACATTTCAATACATCTATAAATAGTTCATAAATATTTCAATACATCCATAAGTAATTAAACTCCTTTGTAAACGCATTTTGGTGTAAAATGTATTGTAAACATACGGTTGATGTTGAACCGTTGAATCAGCCTTTTACAGGTAAGAGACGATTGAATATGAACAATTTCGAGTTATCAGTGTCGCCGTATTGAGTTCCAAATATCATAATTTTTGCAAACATTTATTTAATTAATTTAAACCAAACCTATTACTTCCGAGGGTTATGGGGCGAATGCTACGGGGGCGAATTTGTTGGGGCGAATATTCCGGGGGCGAATTTGTCGGGGCGAATATTCCGGGGGCGAATTTGTTGGGGGCGAATACTCCGGGGGCGAATATTCCGGGGGCGAATTTGCTTGGGGGCGAATATTTCGGGGGCGAATTTATTTTGGGGCGAATATTCCGGGGGCGAATTTTCGGGGGCGAATTTACCGGGGCGAGTCTTCCGGGGCGAATTTACCGCACACCATTAAAAACACATGTATAATAGTTGTATATCATTGCTTACCGTTTATTAAATCGTGGAAAATAACATAACCTCTTAAGAAATTAAAGTTGGCACTCCGGTATTTTATTAACATCACTACCAACTGAAAAACAATTCGAAGCAGAACGAATACTTTTTCCCATGCAAGGTAGAAAGAAGGTAAAAAAATCCCTATGTTAGATATTGTTACGTATGATCCAGTGGTGTATAATATATATAAAGTCATAAATAACCCTTCACACGGAATAATTTTGCTCCACTCGCTCGCAAGCTCGCTCGTGTCGCAAACGTAAACTTTCTGAATAATAAACGGCGTAACATGCTTGTAATAATCACGGGCGATGTGCGAGAATTTTCAATTCGAATTAACAAAAACCCTGCGCACTGTGAAGTAAGTACCGTAACGACAGTATCCGCGAATTTTCTTGAATCTACCGATTGCAGTCGAGTACGGTACAATCAAGACTAGACGCGACACCACTGTCTTTTTTTTACGCGGCAAACCTGGTAAATTCATACCCATACAAAACATAAGCATTTCCAATGCTAAAAATTTTGAACCACCATCTCTGAGATTTAAACAATGTTGGTATTTTTTAAACGAAACTCCGTGTATACATATCTTAAAATCAATTTTTGTGATTTCTTTTTCCCGCTTATATTGCCATCGAACCCAATACGACATTATCTTGTCACGACTTCAACTTATTCTTCAGCACAGTCACGGACAGTGTCTTAAATCGTCTACGAAAAAGTGATAATGAACCCATAAGTTGATACACGTGACGCCATAAAAAGTTTAAGAAACAACAAATCCAGAGTTATCCATGGTTTAAGTATTACTTTGATCAAACGTAATGTTGTTAGTGCGTTTATAGAGCCCATAACCAAATTGGCAAATATGATAATCAAAACGGGTATTTTTCCCGATACCTTGAAAATTGCTCTAGTTATTCCTCGCTTAAAAAAAGGCTTAGATGCGCAGGAAATCAACAATTACAGACCGATCTCTAATCTACCGGTGCTTAGTAAAGTAATTGAAAAAATTCTTTATAAATAATTGGTCATTTTGAAAACTACAACATTTGCTATCGACACCAATATGGTTTCCGTAAAAATAGATCAACTTCTGACTCAATTAACAACTTAGTGTCAAAAGCGTTACAGAGTTTTGAGAATAAATAATACACGGTTGCCGCGTTTGTCGATTTGTCCAAAGCTTTCGATTGTGTAGACCACGACATTTTAATACGGAAGCTTGGGCACATTTATAGACTTTGCATTCGGAGCAATTCTTTAGTTATATCTTTTGTAACTGACAGATATCAATGTGTCAATTATAATAATTCAGTGTCCAACAAATTGCCGATAAAGCGTGGTGTACCGCAAAGGTCTATTCTTGGTCCCCTGCTATTCTTAACTTACATTAATGATCTCCCTGCATGTCTACCCGATAATGTACACTGTATACTGTACGCCGATGATGCAACGATAATTTATACCGATCAGAACTCTAAAAATGCATACTCCACCATTCAAGAGTGCATCAATATTATTGACGTATGGTGTGCCAATAACACCCTAAAACTAAATCATGGTAAGACTAATGTCTTGCCATTATCATGGAGGAAAAATATTCCCAATGGTGAACTACAAATTAGTTTCCTAGGTTGCGTTATCGATGCTAAACTAGATTTCAACCATCAGTGTAGTAGTCTAACAAAAAAGTTGCACAGGTCAATATTTCCATTAAATCGACTACGAAGCAATACTTCCCTAAATACAATTCGATCTGCTTACTACGCTTTTATTCAAAACATCATTTTGTACGCAATCCTTGCTTGGGGCCACAGTTCCCACTGGCGGTGTATTTTTAGATTACAACGCAGAGCTGTTCGCGTAATAGGAGGCATTGGATATAGAGAAGACTGCCAAAAAACGTTTGTTAAACTACAAATTCTGACTGTCCGGTGCATTTATATTTTAGAAGCCGTATGTTATGCTATATGTTATACTAAACCAAAACTAAACGTAATAAATCTCAGAATACACTGCATCATGAAATACACAAACATGACACTAGGAACAAAAATAACATACGCGCTGAATTTTGTAGGCTACGCAAATCGCAAGATGGTATTCTGTACCAGTACCAGTCGGAATTTTTATGCAACTGTTTGCCCCACACATAAAACAATTACCGTTGCCCAAGTTTAAAAACAAAATTAAGACTTTTTTTATTGTCGAAAGCTTTTTATGCGTTTGATGAGTTTGTGAATAACTGTAAATGTATTTAGTTTTTTTGTTCTATGAATGTAAACTTAAATGTTTTGTGTTAGTTAGTACAACAAAGTGTAAGTGTAAACCTAGGTGTAAACACACAGTAGCACAATATATCATATTATTATTATAGTCGGTGTTTCTTGTAAGAACTCAGTTCTAGCCTGGTGTAGCAATTTTATTAAATGGAGTTTATTGTGTAAGTGTGTGTTTCTTTGGCTTTGCGTTTGGGTTGAATACGAGTGGGTTGTGAGAACGTGGTGTGTTGATGAGAAGAAAGAGTATTGTGTTTTTTAGCTGTGCTAGGCCGTGTAACTTTATTGGGTGGGCCTGTCTTTGTAGTGCATGTAAGCGGATTTGGTGCATATTACAAAATTAAATAAGATTAAAATTTTAAAATTAGTACATGGTGTAAACTGTGATAATAATGATCTGTTAGTATTTACACATACACTGACACCTTTAGGGTTTTATAAACATTACATTGTAAGGGATCACTACGATGATCTTATGCATAGAGAGTACATTAATCATAATCACCTTACCCGGAAACGTTCCTATATACTGCCACCCTTTTATAATAAATAAGGAACTCGAACTTTAAATTATATTGTACCTAAACTGTATAATGAATTGGGCATTGTTTATGTGGACAGTAAAGTCAGTTTTTGCAAACAAATTGAAGGGTATTATAGCTAAAACTTAGTATCAATATTTTTGTGTTATGTATATTTCAAAAGAACTGGTAATTTGTTTTTGTTCATTTTTATTTATATACTTTTGTCATGGTTGACTACCCCCCCCCCTCCCCCCGCAGCGTACGCACTTTATTTATTAATGATTTTTGTTTTTTTAACTATCGTTTAAAATGTCATATCGGTACCCACCGATAAGTCGTTGCCTTGGTGGGGTCATCAATTATGTTTTGTTAACGATCCTCGAAATCATTTATAATTTTGTATTGCTATCTGTTTGTCCGTCTGCCTGCCGGTCCGTCTGTCTGTCCGGCCGCCTGTCTGTCCGCCTGTCTGTCTCTCTGCTTGTCCGTCTGTCCGTCCGTCTGCCCGTCCGACTGTCTGATCGACCGTCCGTCCGTCCGTCTGTCCACACGTCTGTCTGCCCGTCTCTCCGTCTGTCTGCCCGTTTGTCTGTCCGTCTGTCTGTCCGTCGGTCTGTCCGTCTGTCTTTCCGTTCGTATACCTGTCTGTCCGTCTCCCGTCTGTCTGTTCGTCTATCTGTCCGTCTGTCTATCCATCTGTCTGTCCGTGTGCACGATAACTTTGTGTAGATACGTCCGATCGCTTTGAAAACATTGATACACATGTTCTTCAAGATATAAGATAGGTCGCTATTGTTTTTCGGCTACGTAGACTAACGGGCCAAAAAGTTATAGCCCAAAAACTGCCCAAACCTCTAAAATCCTCAAAGAACATATGAATGTCCGGTGTTCTGTGTTAGTAAATATTCCTTAAACCTTAGCTAACTATGCAGATTAAAAAAATTGCGCATACGCAACCCAACTGTTGTATTTGTGCAATCCCAATTTTTTTATCTGTTAAGATATTTAAATTAAATTTTGTACGTTGGCACCTCAAATAAAAGTAAAACTGATGACGCTAAAAAAATTGTTTTGCGCATGCGCAATCCAACAACATTCGATATAGGATACTGGTAAATTTACAAACCAAAAGATACAAAGGGAATTGCGTCGCGTGGGCCAAAACACTTCTTTGTGTTTAAACCAGAGATTGTAGACTTTCAACATGTAGGTACTAATTTAAATGCTTTTACAGGCGAAAGCGCTTTGGAATGTGGAAGACTCGTGCCCCTTAGTGTGCACATGCCAATTGGAGCATTTAAAAGAAACCGCAATTCATCGCTTTGTTAAAAAACACGGAGAACGAGATCCAGCTTCAGAAATAGAATTTCGTACAACCAATGAGGTAAAGTGCGCCATAATTTTGTCTTATAATTTAAGTTGCTTTCTTCAGGTTTTCTACGAAGATGAGTTTGAAGATTCCTCCGATAATAATCCAGTGCTTCGGGCAGCTACGTGTATTTTACAGACGGAGACTGATACCATAGACCTGATTAACTTGTTACCTAAGAACATAGAGGCGCTAACTTTAATTCAGGGAGCACAATCTGGAAATAAGTCTTTAAACTTTACGACCTTGCAGAATTTGCCAAATTTACAGATCGCCGAGCTATACGGTTCTAATGAGCCAAGTGGGAGGGGGAAAGAGAACGTATTTAATTGTTTCATTGATACCGCATTGCCGAACCTAAGGTACTTAAATTTGGATAGAGTGTCGATTAAAGTGAAGAAAGAGTTGCTAATTAAACATGACTATGAGGAAGGCGAACAGATGAAACTCGAAAATCCAAAATCGCGACCATTTGCATTACTCCAACGTGCCAAGAAAGAAATTTTGCCCTATAATACGTTCCTACAGCAGGCAGAAACGAAGAACGTGCCCTCCTTTACAAATTTCGATAATCTAATTTTGCTACGAGTCAGCAGTTGCGAGTTCCGAAATGTCGATTGGGATGTGTTCGACGGCTTACAGAATCTGCACCACTTAATATTAGAAAGAAATAATTTGTCAGTAATTACCGGTTTCGCATTTTATGGTCTACCGCGCCTTAAGAGTTTATCACTAGCGAGAAACAATTTGTCTACCATTCAGGTCACGGATTTGGCAGGACTACTCGAACTGGAATACTTGGATCTATCTTATAATAATTTCCAGTTACTATCAGAATTATCATTCCCGCCCTTCCCCAGTTTAAAATTTGCAAATTTCGGCAACAACCCCATTAATTTGGTATTACCGGGCACTTTTGAGGTGATGAATACTACCGTTTCGCTAACACTGGGAGGAAAAAACGCCAAATTGACAATCGCTCAAAATTCTTTTTCAGGGTTGAAAATGCTTCAAAAACTAATACTAACAAACCTCGATTTGATAGTGCTAACAAGAGAATTGCTCTATGGCATGCCTAATCTTACAGAACTTGTAATGTCGGGAAACATAGACCAAATTGAATTTGATGCTTTTGTAGATGTCGAAAAGTTAAAAAAGTTGGTGATATCGGGAAGTCATCTTCAACAACTGTCTATGGATGCATTCAGTGGACTGACTAAACTGCAGATTCTCGATTTGTCCTACAACAGATTGGTGTATTTGCCGCCGGGAACATTTGATCCGCTTAAAAGTCTTAAAGAATTGTACCTCCAGAAAAACAAGTTGATGCATTTACCTCAGAGTATCTTTTCTCAGATTAATCCTAAGTTAATTCGGCTAAACGAGAACCCGTGGACCTGCTCGTGCAAAATGAGCGAATGGAAACCGATGGTCGTGAACAGAATTAAACAAAGAATTGGAAGACATTGCGATGTTAGTGATGATAAAGACGCTGGATGTGACTTTGAGCCAGTGTATAACATAAAGTACACTTTCGACACTCGGGTGACCCCAAAATGTAACAGTCCCAAAAAATTTATGAATTGGAACGTCTTCCATGTATTGCGCAAGCAATTACGCTGCGCCAATTATAAGCCAAAATACCGCAAGAAGAATCAGAAGCAAGAGATTACCGAAATGGAAACCACACAAAGTGTTAACGAAGCTAATTTATATATGACGAAAGTAGAAAAATTTAAGAAAAAAATCAAATACCATCCCGAAACCCAGGAGATGCTTAGCAATTACGTCAAATCGGACAACGCGCAAGATATGCCGATAAAGATTTCCTTGTTTTCTTCTATGACAAAGAATGACGAAGGCAATGACCTAACTTTCATGGACACCAACTTTCTACCCCCGTTCAACTTAAAACTGCATCAAGACGAATACTACAAGAAAAACAAAACTAACCAAGTAAAAGGACATAGGAAACAAAAAAAGGTGTCAAAATTACAATCTAAAGATGTTAGTGACGTGAAGATTTTGAATTAAGTGAACTATTCCTGTCTTTCATATTATTTAACGGACTGTACGATGTTTATATTTTTGTATTAATAAATAACTAATATATTAAACGTAATGTTGGTAAAACAATAAGGTAGAGTTAAGGACCTTTAGCTTCTTAGCTATTGCGATCACCGGTTTTTGGACATGTCAACACTTCGTCAAATGTCGAAGTTTTACATCAATCATTTTAAGCAACTCTTAAAGAATAAAATTTTTTTCGTCTATATGTACCTGCGTACGTTGAAAGTTTCCGAGGTAACGACTCGAAGGATTCGCTTCAAATTTTGAATATGTGTATTAGGCAAACGGAAACGAAAAATAACGGGCCGGACTTTTGAAAAAAAATGTTATAGAGCCGCAACCGAGGCCGCAACGTTACCAAACTTTTTTTTCAAAAAAAACCTATAATAGGTATTCGAAAGACCTTATTTTTCTGTTTATAACATACAAAAAATGTGTTACGTTTTATTAGAAAAAACCGAAGAAAAAATGAAAAATTGAGCAAGCTTAAAGCATTCGGAAATTTATTATTCAAGGGCATTTTAAGGGTTGTTTATACATTATTTAAACATAATCTATCATAGAAATTGAAATGTTCACTGTATTACGAAAGCTACAACCCCCGCATTTTAATTATTCTATAATTTATAGTGTGAATTACTTAAAATATTTGGCAATCCTAAAGTATACGGAAATTTATTATTCAAGGGCAGTTTAAGGGTTGTTTATACATTATTTAAACATAATCTATCATAGAAATAAAAATGTTCACTGTATTACGAAGGTTACAACCCCCGCATTCTAAGATTCTATTAGTTTTATTGTGAAATTATTTAAAATATTTGGCAAGAATAAAGCATGCGGAAATTTATTATTCAAGGGCATTTTAAGGGTTGTTTATACATTATTTAAACATAATCTATTATAAAAATACAAATGTTCACTGTATTACGAAAGTTACAACCCCCGCATTCTAAGTATTCTATAAGTTATAGTGTGAAATTACTTAAAATATTTGGCAAGATTAAAGCATGCGGAAATTTATTATTCAAGGGCAGTTTAAGGGTTCTTTATACATTATTTAAACATAATCTATTATAAAAATACAAATGTTCACTGTTCACTGTAAACTCTACTATCCACCCTTTTTGGTTTTGCATGGTATTGCACCCTCGCTTTGGCGTGTTCATCGTGTTTTCAGTATTCATGCTAATCAGTGCCTAAAATATTATTATTCTTTAATTTGAAATGACTGAGCAATATCTTCACCTCACCACCTAAGCTCAAACCCAAACGTCAATGAACGTCAAATAGTCTACTGTTTTAGTTCTAATCAATCAATAAAGGCGACGTTGTCATATGCACTGTACGTTTCGGTTCCAAGCAGTTACGAACAGTATAGTCAAAAATGGCATTTGGAAAACGTAGTCTTCGCATCTAAGCGTAAGTATACGAATAGATGCGAAGACTTAAAAACGTATACGTTTTCCAAATGCAATTTTTGACTACTGTTCGTAACTGCTTGGAACCGAAACGTACAGTGCATATGACAACGTCGCCTTTATTGATTGATTCGCATCTAAGCGTATACGAATAGATGCGACTGGTTTAAAAATCGACCCCCTGACGTGTAGGCAACCTTACATACTCGAAGATCGGCCATGTTTTTTTATATACAGGGTGACAATTTGAAAACTTACCACTCTCCATATCTTAGTAAATAAACGAGATATTTAAAAAAATCAAAATCCGTTTCGGTAATTCGGAGGGGGAATCACAATGACATAGTTGGCGACGCACCCCCTCACACCCCCTGCGCCCCAGCCACCCCAACTTTTAAATCTTAAATAGTGACCCCCCATGTGTGATACGTCGTTGGAAAGCTCTGAAAAAATGCTTTCCAACCATACCAAATAGCATTACATTTAGGTTAGTAATTATCGTGCAAATAAAAAAATAAACATGGAAAATCGTATTTAACTTGAACTTCCAAAGCCGACTCGACAGCAACTCATTTTTGATCGCCAGTTATAATCTATTCTCAAACTCTTGTCGAACCTTTTCAAATGTTGGTTTTGCAATATTTCGACATTCTTGAATTATTCTCTGTCTTAGTTCGTCTATGTTCGCCGATTGCGTTTTAAATACGACAGATTTCAAATGTATCATATTAGTTTATTTTTTGATTTGCACGATAATTACTAACCTAAATGTAATGCTATTTGGTATGGTTGGAAAGCATTTTTTCAGAGCTTTCCAACGACGTATCACACATGGGGGGTCACTATTTAAGATTTAAAAGTTGGGGTGGCTGGGGCGCAGGGGGTTGGAGGGGGTGCGTCGCCAACTATGTCATTGTGATTCCCCTCCGAATTACCGAAACGGATTTTGATTTTTTTAAATATCTCGTTTATTTACTAAGATATGGGGGGTGGTAAGTTTTCAAATTGTCACCCTGTATATAGAACATTGTAAACTCGATCCCTAGTACCAGGAGAACATAATCGTGAGGTTTTTAAAAATTCGTGGCGCGATTTCTCGTACGATACTTTGGAGGGGGTCCTCGGAACCCTTCTCCTGACGAGGACACTCGCTTCCCGTCCGACTCGGATCAAGTGCGGGAAGACGTTCCTCTCGCCAAAACGCTTATGCGACCGCCAACTCGGAACCTCTCATCGCGTGGAACGTGGCAAGCCCGTGGGTCTCGGATGCGGTACCTATCGTTCCCCACCAGCAGCATCGCTTAAACAAAAATTACGTCTTATCCTTTTCAGGCGATTATCGCAGTCAATCCGGAAGGTTGGGAATTGGTTCGGTGACCTACTCGTACGAACGAAGACGGACGTCGTGCCCGCCGGCCGCGTAAAGGTCCTTTAGTTGTGGAAGTGTCGCGCCGCTTTCGAAATGCGGCGGCCCGTCGAGTCCCTCTCTTTTACGAGCGGGTGTTCCGGAAGATCGGGAGTGCTTACGTGATTGCTAGTTAAATGCTCCGAAATATTAAAGGAATCCAGTTCAAAAGGGGGCCCTTCGCGTTCGTGCTTTGGATTTTTTATCAAAAACTTAAATCGCGATATCTCGAAAACGGAACGTCGTAGATAGGGGTTCCTGGGTGTCTTTAGAAAGTTCTCGACCTAATCTAACCGATGGGAGCGTCGAAATTTGGAAACCGAGATACAAGCTCGGAAATGACGGAATCGGATTGCCCGGGTTGGCAGGCGACCAGGCCTCGGAGCATGCAAATGCCGCAGGAAGAGAAAGTGAAAGAAAAGAAGAAAGCAATCAAGAGGAAGAGGTCTTTACGCCACCCTTCTTGAGAGAGCTAGAGAGGCAGAAATGGGAACAAGAGTTCTTAAGCAATTTTGCACGAAGGCAGTCCATAACAAGGTCTCCTCCTATAGATGCATCAGTATCGGCAAGTACCGAAGTAAGCGAAGAGGAAACACAAGATGTAAAGAAGAAAACACACAAAAAAAGGAAAATAGCAGAAAGCCCTACCATGCTGCATACCGAAGGTCACGCAAAACTTGGAGACACATTGAAAAAATTAAAAGAGAAGGTAGACCAAATGTTCCAGTTTAAAGAAGAAAATAAAAGTGTCCACAAAGAACTTAAAAGGAAAATAGGGGAAGTCAGAGGCCTTGTGAGAACGGTTATTGGAAACCATGAACTGGAGGGCAAAGGAAGGAGCGACCTAGAGGAAGAAATTAGGAGGCTGACTCTGAAAAATGTGGAACTAGAAAAAAAAATTAGAGAACAAGTAGTACAGAGGAAACCAGAACACAAGAAAACGGAAAGCACACAAACCTACGAGAGAGAGAAAGAGGAGATACAAGAGATAATTGAAGATGGGGAGAAAAGTTTTCAAAGATACCTATAGAGAATTACTTAAAAAGAAGTGGAAGGAAAGGTACTATAAAAAAGTCAAGATAAAACGAAAGTCCGAAATTGGCTACGACTGGGACTTAGTTTTCCACACAGGAGATGACCATGACCTTAAAAACAGAACTGTTCCAAGGTGGAAGGAAAAATACCCGGTGCTTAGAGAGCTAGAAATTCCAGATGGGGAAGACTGGGAAGCTAGTTATTACGTGCAAACGAGTATAAAAGGAGAAAGAAGAGAACGGTATATAATTAAAACGATGAACATGCGCAGAAGCGGGCAAGAGTCGGAGGAAATATACAAACTAATGAGAAAAGTTAGAGAAATAGCGGAGGAGAACAAAAGAAACAAGATAGCTATAAATATGTGCGACAACAAGGAAGCAGAGGAAATCAGGAAGGCGGCAGAGTATATATATTCAGAGGTGCAAACATCGAAGTAGAAATGGTAACTCGACAACGCGCGGTAGACCTGAACAAACAGAGCAAAGACTACGGACCGGGGGATATAATACCGGGTGAT
Organism: Photinus pyralis; assembly: GCF_008802855.1. Taxonomy (NCBI): domain Eukaryota; kingdom Metazoa; phylum Arthropoda; class Insecta; order Coleoptera; family Lampyridae; genus Photinus; species Photinus pyralis. The sequence continues at coordinate 27,781 of NW_022171739.1, forward strand.
TCATTAGAACTGATGATAGTTTGAATTTCCCGCAAAACACAAATTTTTAAAGGTTGGTAATAATAGATTATCATTTGCCTAATTCCAGTGGTGTATGTAGAATCACTCTCCAAGGAGTAATAATTTATTTTTAATTTACAAATAAGTCGTTATTAAATCAATCACAATAATTCCGTCGATTCTCATAATCAAGAGCGTGGCAGTTGCTGTAGAACAGAAACCCGGTACGGGTGTATGTATTCGTAGATCTTTATGCAAAATTCGTTGGCATGTTGCATAAGACACTCCTGTAATTCGAAAATAAAGTTAGTAGATATTTATTCTACGTGCACCACTTACCAGCCTGGGCACTTAACTGACGGATTGATTTTCTGGAACTCGCTTCCATTCTTTGTCTTCGACCACTTCATCGTTTCTTAGTAATGGATGACCTGTATTTCTTCTTTGCAAATGCAATTCTTGTTTTCAAATCGATCAACGATTCGTTTCTTATGATTGGCAAATGCTTTATAAGAAATAATAAGATCGGGACACTCTTCCTCGCCCGACATATGCAGAGGTGGCGACGGAGCCTACACCGGGGCCGAGTGGACAAAGGAAGAGAGTTGCGATACGCGAACCAATACATGAGTCAGAGAGAAGGATGGCAGAGGCGTAATGATTAAGGTTCTCCAGATCAATCTTAATAATAGTAGAGTGGCCTTGGACATGGCGGGGAAAGTAGGGGGTCTACCCAGCCCGCTGGAAAGCGAGCACACTGGTGCTATTACCTAAAAGTGGTGGGGGGCACAGGCCTATCTGCCTGACGGACTTTGCGGGGAAGGTAGTAGAGAAGGTTGGAGGATGTTATAGAACCCAAGCTGAGCCCTGCGCAATACGGCTTTAGGAAGGGGAGATCAACTGTCAAGGTCCTTAAGGCGATTATCAAGCAGGTGGCGGAAGCAAACGACGGAAGTTGGAGAACTCGAGAAGTTTGTCTGGTGGCATCTTTGGATGTGAAGAATGCCTTTAACTCTGCCTCACGGGAGGCTATTGTGGAGGCGCTGTGCGGTTTCGGGGTGCCGTAGCAGTTGGTGAGGCTGGTGCGAAGTTATTTGACAGGTAGAGTGGTGAGGGTGGTCAAACCGTCCGGGGGATTGCATGAGTTTGTTAATAGTGCGGGAGTGCCGCAGGGGTCGGTGCTGGGGCCCCTGCTGTGGAATGCCATGTATAACGGGGTGCTAAACGAGATACAGGAAAGTGGGGTGGTAATGGTTGCCTTCGCCGACGATTTGACGGTAATTGTGCGCGATAGGGAGCTGGAGAGGGCGAAACAGAAGATGTGTAGAGCTATAGAAAGGGTGGGAAGATGGATGGCAGGAAGGGGACTACAATTGGTGCCTCAGAAAACCAAATTGGCATTGCTTACGGGTAAGAGGCGGATACCGGTGGTTCGTTTGGAGGTCCTGGGACAGACGATCACATCCGAGGGCAAGATTAAGGTGCTGGGGGTGTGGATTGACAAAAATTTGTCATTCATCCCCCACGCACGGGAAGCAAGTGCGAAGGCCACGAGATTATATGGTGCGTTGAGTAAGATAATGCCAAATACCGGAAGAGCCCGGGCTAGCAAAAGAAAGGTGATGGGGACAGCTGCGCGGTCGGTGTTGCTCTACGCGGCGGAGGTATGGCACTCGGCTATTAGATGGGGAGTCGCGATGAAGTGTGTCAACAGGGTGTGGAGGTTGTTTGCAATAAGAATCTGCAGCGCATATAGAACTGTGCAGTGCGAGGACGTAATGGTTGTGGCGGGGACCTGCCCGGCCGAGGTTGCGATCGAGGCGAGAGGGATGAAGTGTGCGACAGAAAAAGTATACGAGGAGTGGCAGAAGAGGTGGGAGATGAGGACCTCGTGGACGAAAACTTTAATAAAAGACGTGCGTACGTGGTGTGATAAAGGCCACGGGGAGGTTGGATACTGTCTAACGCAATTTTTGACGGGCCACGGAGAGAATGGGCAGTACCTCAATAAGATAAAGAAGAGAACAAACGACAGATGTGTGGACTGTGACGAGGTGGATAGTCCGGGGCACGCAGTGCTACAGTGCGCGAGGTGGAGAGACGAAAGGGCTCGAGTGGAGAGGGAGATAAGCAATCGCCTGGAGGAGGAGAGCATCGTGGGCCACATGATAGAGGACGCTGAAAAGTGCCGTATAATAGCCGCGTACATAACTAAAGTCACAAGTACGAGGGAGCGTGAGGCACACGACAGGCAAAGGAACGGGTAGAGGCAGCGGTTACATCTAGGCGCAGTTTATCTGCGCCGGCCACCATGTAAGCCATACATATGGGCAAACCTAGCTACCAAGTGTTTAAGAGAGGGGATATACCCAGAAACATGGAAACGCTGCCGACTCGTATTGATACCAAAGGCAAATGGAGCGCTGAGGCCCATATGTCTGCTAGACTTCGCGGGCAAAATCCTAGAAAAGATAGTGAAGGCGAGGTTAGAAGAGCATATATCCACCAAAATATCCGACAGACAGTACGGATTCCGAAAAGGGCGCTCCACGTGGAATGCGCTTGCGACGCTCGATAACATAAGGATGGAAGCAGTAAGGGGCACGCACCGGACCAGAAAAGTATGTCTGATGGCGTCCATAGACGTCAAGAACGCCTTTAATTCGCTACCACATAGGACAATCATAAGGGCATTAGGAGAGATGGGGGTCCCGAGCTACCTACGGAGAGTCATAAGCAGCTACCTAGTGAGTCGGACAATAGAGGCACAAAAACCGGAAGGAGGAATATATACATTCAGCCCGGAGGCGGGTGTCCCACAGGGAGGAGTCCTGGGGCCCACCCTGTGGAATGTGGCCTATGACGGCGTCCTACGATTAGAAGTGCCAAATGGGGTGACGGTGGTGGGCTTCGCCGACGACATCACAATAATAGTAGAGGACAGAGCACTAGAAATAGCCACTAGCAAATTGGAAGTCACGGTAGAGAAGATCAACAGATGGATGGGGGAGAGGAACCTGCGAATAGTACCCGAAAAGACAAAGGTAGCCCTCCTGACCGGACGGAGAAGGTTGGGAGAGGTTACCCTAAAAATACTAGGCGAAGCGATCAAGGCGGAGAGAACGATCAAGATCCTGGGGGTAATAATAGACAAAAACGGGACATACCTGGAACACGTGAGACATGCAGTGAGCAAAGCCCTTAAAAGTTACACGGCGCTGGAAAGAATCATGCCAAATAGCGGAGGAGCGAGGGCTAGCAAAAGGAAAGTGCTTTCCAGTGCGGTCATATCAATCTTATTGTACTCCTGTGAGGTGTGGTATGGGGCGCTCGAGTGGCGATGTGCTAGGGAGTGGATAAACAAGGTACTTAGGCTACTGGCAATCAAATGCGTAAGCGCATATCGCACGGCACCTCTTGAGGATGTGCTAGTAGTCGCAGGGATCCCGCCAAGTGATATTCTAGTGAGCTCACGAGTAGGGAAGTGGGGGAAAGAAGAGCGATGTCTGCAGTGGCAACTTAGGTGGGACAGTAGAACGTCGTGGACCAAGACACTGATCCCAGACCCCAGAACGTGGCTGGGTCGCAGTCATGGCGAAGTGAACTACACTCTGTGCCAATTCCTCCTGGGCCACGGCGAAAATGGGGAGTATCTGGCAAAAATTGGGAAAAGAACATCCAACGAATGCGTCGACTGCGGGCTACAGGACGACAAAGCACATGCATTCTATGAATGCCCACGATGGCACGCGGAAAGAGAGCGCCTACAACGGGAGGTTGGAGAGCCGGTCACGCCACAAAATACTATTAAGCTGATGTGTGAAGAGGAAGTAAAATGGGACATAATACAGGCCTACTGCCATAACATTGTAAACACTAGGGAGCGAGAAGGTATGCGAAGCTAAGAGGATAAGTAAGACGTAAGACCCGCCATCAGACGAATGCCCAAGCGATACCTGATGGCGGTGAGCTTCCGCAAATGGGGAAGTGGTTTAGTGGGGGCAGGGCCCACACTACCTCCGCCGTAGACTCAGGCGGGGGTGTGCATTAGGCATTCCACCATCCCATTATGAGAGAGATTAAAAAAAAAAAAAAAAAAAAAAAAAAAAAAAAAAATTGGTAGGTTAGGGTTAGGTTAGGTTAGTCCTGGGACAGACGATTACATCCGAGGGCAAGATTAAGGTGCTGGGGGTGTGGATCGACAAAAATTTGTCATTCATCCCCCACGCACGGGAAGCAAGTGCGAAGGCCATGAGACTATACGGGGCGCTGAGTAAAATAATGCCAAATACCGGAGGGGTCCGGGCAAGCAAAAGAAGGGTGATGGCGTCGGCGGTCATGTCCGGACTGTTGTATGCGGCCGAGGCATGGCAGGCGGCAACGAAGTGGGCGAGTGCGATGGCCATCATGAACCGGGTGATCAGGCTGCTGGCAGTCCGGATATGTAGCGCATATAGGACGGTGCAGGCCGACGACGTCATGGTGGTGGCTGGTGGCTGGGATCTGTCCGGCGGAGGTCGCGGTGGAGGCGAGGGCAAAGAGGTGGGACAAAGAAAAGGTGTACGCGGAGTGGCAGGCGAGGGGGGAAAGGAGAAAATCATGGACGAAGACACTCATCCCGGAAGTGCGGGAGGGGTGCGAGAGGGGACACGGAGAGGTGGGATATTACGTAACGCAGTTTTTGACCGGACACGGGGAAAACAAAGTCTACTTGAAGAGAATGAAGAAGAGAGAGGACGACAGGTGCGAGGATTGCGGAGAATTAGACGTGCCGGGCCACGCGGTTTTGAGGTGCGTGCGCTGGGAGAGAGAGAGAGTGGCGGTAGAGATAGCGATCGGGGAGCGATTGGAAGAGACAAATGTGGTGAGGATAATGCTGAGGGAGAGCGAGAAGTGGGAGGCCGTGGCGAGGCTGGTACAGAACAGCGGTAGGACGAGGGAGAGAGAAGCCCGAGATCGGGAGCGAGGGCGGCGGTAACATCGCAGGCGTCTACCATTAGGCGCCGGCCGGCCATGGCAGCGAAGAATGCCGGAAGGTGATACCCGGCCATGGCATACCTGGCAGAGGAAAGGGTTTTAGGGGGTAACCCGTAAGGGAGTCCCCCACGCCCCCCGCTAAGACCGCAAGCGGGGGTAGTCCATTAAGGATTTCCTAAACCTCTATAAAAAAAAAAAAAAAAAAAAAAAAA
>NW_022171740.1:0-543 GCF_008802855.1 Photinus pyralis
GTGAACACCTGTTCAACAACAAAAAAGGTCTCTACAAGAGTGCTGAGATTTGAAACCTTTGGATCTGTTCCAACAAGATGAGGATTAAGGAATATTTCAAAAGCGACTAGCCTATTAGTTAACCACCATCTAGCCGTCTTGCATATTCCATAAAATAAAAGACCTAAGTATGGGGATTCGTGAAATGTATGGCTTAAAATCCATGGCAACGATGGATGGATTTTAAGCTACACTTAAGCTAAGTTACACTTAAATTTGTCGGTGCAAACGGCCATAAGAGATTTTGAAAGTAGGAATGATATTTGAACCTCCAGATAATGGGTACTTTAAAAATAATATGCGTTTACAATTAGGAATAAAAGGAATGATGTAGTTGTTTAGAAACCTACTAAAAACATGCACTGTTAAGCAGCGCCGCCGCTAGGCTTTAGGAGGCCTAAGGCAAAATGCGCCGAAGAGGCCTATGCTAGGTGGGGTAGTTCTCGGGAAAATATGGTAAACACAGATGTGATAACATAAAGGTAAATTTGTGGATGTAAACTG
>NW_022171741.1:0-2367 GCF_008802855.1 Photinus pyralis
CCCTCACTCCTCTACTATACGACTTTACCTTCCTCGTTCGGAAGGAGGTAGAGGACTTACAGATATAAAAATATTGCACCAAACACAAATACACAATTTGCGGCAATACTTTTATAACAAAACAGATACTTCAGTCCTACACAAAACAGTAACATATGCAGACAAATCTTACACACACCACTTAACCTACACGAAACTAATATACTCCCACCTCCATCCAAACTTACATACATCACAAATAACATACAAACATGGAACCAAAAGCCGTTACATGGACGATTTCCGCAAGAGGTTAGTCAGGATTGTGTTGATTCTATTAGCAAACGACACTTGGTTGTCTGAATGTGATATTCTTCCGGAGACTTGAAGGGTTTCATTTAGCAATACAAGACCAGGTCATTAATAAACACGCAACTATTTAAAAAAAAAACCCCCCCCACCCAATACATAAAGACAAAACAGTGACAAACGATTCTTGTCGACCTCTGTTCACCAAACATGCAGATACAATCCACATATAATATCGGATGCACCACGACTTGCACAAAACTGAATTACAAACATCGACACGATCAGGGGTTAGCTAAATCATACTCAAAAATTAGCACTTAAACACAATCTTTCATAACAGATTAAGACACCATATACAAATACCAACGCCACCCAGATCATAATTGAAAACAACAACACAAATATATATTGGACAGGACACTACTCACAGACAAAACTATCCCAATGAAATAGACCAGATATTACACTGTATAGAATAATAAAACGCAAAAATCCATTTGTATTATAGGACATTGCCATACCCAACACTAACAACTTAACGAAAAACACATGCAGAAAAACACCGCAAATTACACGATATTAGCTATCGAGGGCTTAATACGCATGGAGAATGAAAATCTACTGGTTATCAGTTCCCATTATTCTAGTGCTTACCCGAGTTATACCAAAAGACAATACACACAATTTACAACTATGAGGTTTTGGACAAAAAACAGCATACAAACAATTTACAAAGCAGTCATTATTCAACACATGCCATATGTTCGTAAATTTTCTAAACATAACACAGATACTACATACAAGAAATGATCCACAACGTATACATGTAAACAACAGGCACTCCTACAACACGGTTACACAACATACTGTTAATATCTCCATCTAACCCAAACAACACACAAAGTACAACTTAGCCGAACAAACAAGTACAACAAATGATACATATTATACTACATTCAGGTTCACCTCTAAGAAACAATTATCACGACCCCCCATTAGTATTCAACCCAAACGCCAAAAGCCTAAACAGCACTTTAGACTCACAACATACTATAATATCTCCACCCTTAACTCAACCAATCACACAAACACAACTTCCTGAACAAACAAACGCAATAAATACAAGTAACGCAACATGCACTACAAAGACGCCCTCACCCAATAAAGTTACACGGCCTAGCACAGCTAAAAAACACAATACTCTTTCCTCTCAGAAACACACCTCGTTATCACAACCCACTCGTACTCAACGCAAACGCAGCAACCTTAACAGCACTAGAGGCTCACAAAATACCGTAATGTCTCCACCAATAATGCGAGCAACAACACAAACACAACCTCTAGAACAAAGAAACACCATAAATACAAGTAACGCAACTTGCACTACAAAGACAGGTCCACCCAATAAAGTTACACGTCCTACCACAATTAAAAAACACAAAACTCCTTCTTCACATAAACACACCACGTTATCACAACCCACTCGTATTCAACCGAAACGCGAAAACCTTAACAGAACTACATGCTCACAACATACTGTAATATCTCCACCAAAAACCCCAGCAACCACACAAATACAACCTCAAGAACAAAGAAACACCATAAATACAAGTAACGCAAAATGCACTACAAAGACAGGTCCACCCAATAAAGTTACACGCCCCAGCACAGTTAAAAAACACAAAACTCCTTCTTCACATAAACACACCACGTTATCACAACCCACTCGTATTCAACCGAAACGCGAAACCTTAACAGAACTACACGCTCACAACATACTGTAATATCTCCACCAAAAACCCAAGCAACAACACAAATACAACCTCAAGAACAAAGAAACACCATAAATACAAGTACCGCAACATGCACTACAAAGACGCCCTCACCCAATAAAGTTACACGGCCTAGCACAGCTAAAAAACACAAAACTCCTTCTTCACATAAACACACCACGTTATCACAACCCACTCGTATTCAACCGAAACGCGAAACCTTAACAGAACTACACGCTCACAACATACTGTAATATCTCCACCAAAAACCCAAGCAACAACACAAATACAACCTCAAGAACAA
>NW_022171742.1:0-27564 GCF_008802855.1 Photinus pyralis
AAAGATCTGATATGTCAAATCCTCGGTTAGCCAAAACGTAATCTGCTTCCTTCAAAAGATCAAGTATGCCCGATATATGTGATATTTTGCGATCAGTAATAGAACCCCCATACACATCTGACACAAAGGCAATTTCTCCATTTTCCGTTCCACCAATCAGTACCTTGAAAGTATTTGTTCCATAGTAACTAGAGTATGTAGCTTGTTGTATTAGAGGATCACCACTGCGTTCGATTCTAAATTCCGTACAATCCAAGACTATCGTGTACTGGCCGTGCTTACACGTTTTTAAATCCCAGAAGTTGATTTGTCTAAAGTTTGTGTATAGGTGTTTTGTCCACTTTTCTACTATGGATTTTATTATTCGAATATCTGTGTCAAAAAGGGCAGCTAACGTCGTATAATGTAAGTTCAGTCTGTATTTCATTAGCGTGATTAAGAGCTCGTCTTCATTGGTAAATAGCGAATGTGTTTTTGTGTATGAATTGCCAAAATATTGACAAAAAAAAATAAACAATTTTCTGGAAAATCCCGTCATGTGTTTCATTTGAGCCTCATCTATGAAACTTGCGGATATTAATTGGGATCGCTTAAGACTAATGATCGTTTGAATTTGCGCATGATGTGTGCCACTTCTTTCCACTTCAACTTGTTCTTCTACATCTTCTGCGATAATGTCAACTATTTCATTGTCACGATTGACATTATGTTTGTCATTGTCGGTTACAATCTTTTGAGTATGCCTTGACAAATATCTTTCACTTCTTGCAGTAGAATCACGTTTCTCTAGATGATGAGAGCTCCTTGGCAAATTTTGTGATGGAATTGCACTTTTCTTAAGTATTTTCCATTGACCTGTGTTCAAAGTTTAAATAAATTGTGATAAGGAATACAAATACCACCTAAACTAGTCACAACGTAGTCATCATTTCGAAAATGTTTCTCACACACCTTTGCATGCTTTGAGGGCTGTTTTCCTGATTTGATCGCATTTAACCAAGATCGTTTTTCTTTTGCCTCTCTCGGAAACGAATGAAATTTATATTGTGTCGTCTTGGTGGTGGAATTACAGTTGTACACTGAACAATTGTAAGGCATTTTTTAGTATTCTTATGGAGAAATACATAAGAATAAAGTGAGGTTATGTTTTAATACCAAAACTCGCCTTCAGCGACCTCTATTTGTAAGTGGTCTATTGTGATAATATCAATATCATTTCTACATCGATATCGGCCATTCTCATATTTGTCGATGCGACATGCACCAGCGAGATCTATCAAAAATGACCCAAAATGCAAAGTTGGTATAACCACTTGCTGGAATGAGAAATTTACATTTGAATCGCACTAAGAAGGAAATCAAATTTCATTATATGAAGGCTGTGTTTTAGTGTTTTATTCATCTACTAATTCACAAATTGACAGTATTTTTCGAGGTATTTTTATTGCATTATTTACTTCCAGCATCCAAATAATTTAATTATACAATGTCAAAACCTTTTGCAACTTTATCAAAGTCTGGAAACTATAAACGATTAAAAGGTCTACAAAATGCTGAGACAATGCTGCATGCAAACACAGAGACCAATTCCACTCCATTATCTACTTTCCAACCCAATGTAATGACAATACTACTGCCACCGCTGTTTTGTTACCATCTCAAAGTGTAGAAAATGTATTCTATACTGAAGACAATTCTGAATATGTATATTTAGATTCAGGTCCTGATGACCAAGAAAAGTTTTTGTTTAGTGACACTTCCGATGAAAATTGTGGTTCAAAGTCATTGGTTAATTCAGACGGATTTGGAAGAATATGAAGAAGAGCGAGATAGTGTTTCTTCCATAACATTTTTTTTGCGTACGTGGGCATTAGACGAAAATATTACCCATAAGGCATTGTGCTGTCACGTACAAAACCACAGGAACTCTTGAGTTCTCACTCTTCTGGCGATGACAATGTTTTGTTGCCGGCTGCATACAGGGAGAAATGGGTAGGTTCAATTTGGTTTATATGGGCGCCAGAAGCGGGAATAACAACGAAAGTTGTAGATACTGCTCTTGCTTCAGGGAGCAGGATGTATATAGTTATCTCGAAGGAGGCGATACTCAAGCACACACACACACAGAAAGAAAGAAATTACATGGAGGCGAAAATACGGTATATTTAAATATCAGTTCAATAACCAAATGGGCAAATTAGCTTCAACTTACTCACAACAAATAAACAAGGCAATGAACAAAAATTTTAACATTCACAAGATCCACTTACTCGCTTGATTTAAGTTTAGGGCGAGTTATATGACCTCAAATTTACTAGGACCTGGGTTATTAGATAGCGCTACCAATATAACAACTTGACCACGGTACCTCACCTGGGGTATACTACTGATTAATATTTGTCTTGTGAAATGCTTTATAAACGCAATATAATTAATTTGTCACTAAGCACCAAATAGTGTAACTAATATGTAAGTAATTGAATGCAACCAAAAATTTAAATGAAATATAACCTTAAATGAGGCCATTATATGCAAAACTCGCTAATCGACAAAATCCTAGAAAAGTATATTTTTGGGTAGGTTTATACAGTTTTTAAAGAGGAATCGAATGGTGAAATCAGAAATGTTCAAAACTCTTTCCTTAGCATGCAAATATCGTTGAGAAAATTCAAGTTATACGCAGAACTCGCTCTTTGCTTGGACGTGTTACTTGCAAAACTCGCTGTTTGCTCTGCCACCAATTAAATTTGCCGGTTGATTCACGTGACGAGCACGCTAATAAACATTGTTAAATGTTTACAAGACAATAATATTTCAGTTTTCCATCGTTTTCGAGCTGCGTAGGTGTTTTACTAAATTATGGAGTTACTAAGAGATGGTATTTTGTCTGTTAAACCTAGTCCACAGGGAAAAGGTCGCAAAAAACTACTCCAGCCAGAAAAGCATAAGAGGAATGTCAATAAACTTGCTAGGTAAGTGCCTTAATTTTAAACTGATGATTTTAATTACATTAATAAAATTGTTACAGACATACACCAAAATCACTTCCGACCTTTCCAACTTGTGGTCACAATGGACAACCCAATTTGCCGTATTATTGTTCCACACTCACGATGAAGCAAATTAAAGATTTTCATGCCTACATTTATCGATCAAAAGAAAAAGTTGAACAAGATCTTTTGATATTGTTTTGTTGTAAAGGACAAAAACCAAAAAGAGGAAAATCTGATCATGCTACAGTGTCGATAAAATACCATGTACGCTTGAATGAGGGGAAGCTGGTTAGAGTATGTGCCAAAGCATTTCTTGGAATCACAAAATTGAGCAAAGATCGAATACAAAGAAATGTTAGAAATTTCGTACTCAAAGGGGAGATACCCAGGGAACGTAGAGGTGGCGATAGAGTTGGTCCGAAAAACGACGAAAAAAGAAACTGCATTAAACAATTTATAGAATCCATTAGATGTACCGAGTCTCATTATTGCAGAAGCAAGACAAGCGTGAGGGTCTACTTGCCATGTGATTTGAATTTTAAAAAACTTTTCGAATGTTATCTGCGGAGAGTGCCTTAGCCTATGCATGTGAAGCTTAGTTATTTTCGAAAATACGTGAACGCTTACTACAACAGCGCTTTTGGAACTCCACTGACTGACTGCTGCTCAACCTGCTTGAGAACAAAGGAGCAGTTGAAAATAGCAACTTCTTTAGATGTTCGGCAAAAGTTACTTACTGAGCATCGTGTTCACATCGCAAAAGCTAAGGCTTTTTTCGGACTTCTTAAAACAAAGCTAAACACATCCTACTTTTCCTTCGACTGCCAAAAAAACTTGGCCCTGCCTAGACTGCCAAATCAAGCAGCATATTTTAGCCAGCAAATTAACTATAATAACTTTACAGTTGTCGCTGGTACTTCTAGAGATAAACTAACACCAAGAAATGTGTTTTCTTACTTGTGGACAGAAATTGATTCCCGAAAAGATTCTAATACAATAGCATCAGCTTTGAATCATACCTTGAAGAGTTTTGATTTTGACCCCAGCATTGAAACAGTACGTTTGTTCGCTGACGGTTGCGGTGGACAAAACAAAAATACGAATATGATGGCTATGTTAGCTTACTGGCTCCTAGAAGAATCGCCGAAACATATTAGGCAAATTGAATTGATTTTCCCAATCGTTGGTCATTCCTTTATTCCACCTGATCGCGTCTTCGGCCTTATAGAGAAAGACATTAAAAAAATTTCAGTTATTGTGGAAGTTAGTGGGTACGATGATTTAATCAGGAAACATTCCACCATACGGAAGATCGGTATCGACTGGGATCTGTTTGATTGGAGAACACAGACAAAACGAGCTATCAAGCTGCCTAGTTCATGGCACTTTGAATTTAATAAAGCAAAAAGGTTTATTTTTTACAAAAAAGAGAAAAATGTTCTAATCCAAGGTGAACCTAATTACTGCACTGACGTTGGAAAAGCTAGTAGCGTTTGTAAAAAAAATTTCTCTCTGTCATCAATGGCTCCTAAGAAATTAACACTGGGAAAAGGACTAAGGGGGGGGATAAAGGCACTATTAACAACCTTCTTTCCAAACACTACGGAGAAAATTGGAGAAGTCTTCCTGAACTACACTTTTACAAAGAGCTCTTCGAAAAAGGTAATGCCCCACCAGAAGAAAACGTTGATGCGGACCGTTGCCAAAATGTCGAGAATGATTCCTTTTTTTTGTGAGCATTAAGTATTTTGAGTTATTTTTTTGTTTAAAAATGCAAAACTGTTACTTGTACGAATAACTCCTTCAAGTTTCTCATTAATCTAAAGATAGTTTTAATTTATCTTAGATATTTATTTTCAAAACTGGTTATTTGCAATAAACATTATTATTTTCTATTTAAACTGTAAATATTTTAGGCTGAAAACTTTTAATTTCCTTTCCTAAAAACTCTATGCAACATAAATAAGAAAAGTTACTTTGCGCGAAAAACACTTATAATCGACACATATACTTGAAATCACGAATCTTTGTCCCTGCGTCATTGATTTGTGAATCAATTTCAGACATACGCTAAAACACTGTAATATCTGTCAAGTATGCGAAATCGATAAAAAACTTGTCTGAAATTGATTCACAAATCAATGACGCGGGGACAAAGATTCGTGATTTCAAGTATACATTTTTTTCGAGCAAATAGCAAGTTTTGCATATAATGGCCTCAAATTATACATAACCTCAAAATGACAAGTATTTATCTTGTTTATCATAAGTATAAAAAACTTCGTTAAACACAAAAAAAAAACAACACAGTGAAAGTGAGGGAAGAAAAAGAATGAAGGAACAAGAGGAGATAGGTAAGATAGGATAGAGGCTCGACAAATGAATTCCCTTCCTTTATTTTATTTGACCACCGTGACGATGTAACGGAGATGGCACAACAATTACAGCCTGACCTTTGCCGGAGAGTGTAGCTTGCCAATTAAGGTGACCGGAGTGGATGGTGTGACTAACGGCTGACAATCGATGTGGCTTTGGTGATGCGAACCAGAACACAACGCATGCAAGACGTAGGTATAGATGGTTCCGGGAGATATCGGTAAGTATCACGATAGGCAAGGATGTCTGGTTCTGATTATTGTAGATGATGGAATCCAACGTTGGGTGATGAAACCTCCAAGGAAACTTGAAGACGACGAACGAAATAAAGTAGACGTAAAAAAAAAGCTAAAAGAAACATCGATAATGTGTAGACAATTACAGCTAACAGAGTCGTACCTCTTGAGATGACGAGCGAGCTTATGGTGAATGTGACGGAAGATCCGCAATATATGCGCGAGAATTAACCACCAAAATATCAAACGGCACGTACTTAATCTTCTCTGACAACCAATTCTCTACAAATCCTTCCTTAGAAGCTCAATATAATTGTAATTAAAGACTTGGTGAAATCACATGTACTTCATACAAGATGTCTACAGGAAAAGTGAAAGTTGATAAGAGTATACGGGAAAAGGAAATTGTTATCAGCTACAGGTAATAACAATAAAGAGATGAGAAAGTTACTAAATTTGAATTCGAAATGTAGGGAAAGAAGAGTAGAAAATGAAATAAAGTATTTCGAAGACTTAATAGGCCTTAAGGGTAAGAAAATAAACCGTTACAGTGCAAGTTTAAAGGCTATTGTTCCGGAGTTACAATCACTACCAGTACAGGCTCTAACAATACTTAAAATGTAATTTTAAATCAGTTGATCCGGGACAATATCATCACATTTAATTAAATTTTGCATTAACACTTTTAACTTCTAATGTAAATTGTCTTGAACTGTTATTCAATGTTGATGGCTTACCACGTTTTAAAAGCAGTTCTTCAGAACTATGGCCTATTTTAATGTCATTTCCTTGTAAACCGCAACTACGCCACAAGGTTTTTCCAATTGGGCTTTATTTCGGAAGTGCTAAACCATACAATGGGCCAAACTTTCTGGAAGAATCAGTAGATGAATTAAAAAATCCTTTAAAAAATGGTTATGAATTCAATAACCGCAAAATAAACATTATAGTGTTAGGATTTTGTTGTGATGTGTCTGCAAGAAGTTTTATATTAGGAACCATCTCTCATACTGGATTTTATTCTTGATGTACAGTGAAAGGTAAGATAATAGGCCGTTTTTATGGATTTAGATTGTGTATTAAGGACTAGTGAAGGTTTTTGGCGAAAGAAGAGATTCCTACTATCGTCCACAAACTCGAGAGACTCCTTTTAGATGATTATGGCACACCGGAACCGGAGACTAGTTTGAATAGCACCAGTCAAAGTAATGGGTCACCGCAAGTCCATTGAAAACGGGTGCACGTTCTGTCTGAAATTCCGTCAACCTCTGTCCAAATACCTTCACCTCCGCCTGGCTTTGTCAATCACACAATTGCCCTACAACAAACATTGACCGAAGTGGCATTAAATGTGATGTCTTCAAATTTCTTGGAAAATGGAAAATTTGTCCGATAAATAATCTGGCACATTAGGGCGTTATGCGCGGGTACACCATCCTGTTGGAACCAACAGTTTCACAACTTTTGTTTTTTTATGTACCGTAAAAAGGGGTGACTTGAAAACGCAGGGCGAAATGAAAATTTCTGTCAGGAAAAGTTTGAAAACTTGCTACGACTTCACAAATTATTAATGTTGCCTACATTACCGACTATATAACGGCTGTGATCATAGAATAGTGAAATTGTTATCTTAGTATTGGCGGTAAATCAACGACAAGGTAAGAAACGTTACATTTTTATTAGGTGAATACTTTTATCTGCACAGATCGAATAAACAACGGTATGGCCTAGTGATATTTTTTGCGTATTAACATGATCATTATTCATTAGTACTTTAACCTCACAAATGTTTGAAACTTTACCGGCAAGCAGTGGCGTTGGGTTTCATTATTCGATGTCATTTCAGGGGCGACTTGAAAACTATGCGCACGTATAAAAGAAAACCCTGTTCGAGGAAATACAAGGATTACGATGAGGAAACCTTAGAAAAGGCTCTTGAAAGTTACGTTTCGGGTCAAAATACGCTCAAAGAAGCAGGTGAACAATATGGTATGCCATATGTCACCATATATCGTAAGTTTAAAGGTCTCCATAGCAAACCGCATGGTGGCCAAACAGCGCTGACACCTAACGAAGAAAAGGCTATTGTGAAGGGTGTATCAGTGGCAGCGGAATGGGGGTTTCCCTTTGAACGTGGTGAGACTTTTGAAATGGTAAAATCATACCTTGACCAAAAGGGTTCCAAAATTCGCAATTTTTCTAACAATACACCTGGCGAGGGTTGGTTTCATGGATTCATGAAAAGACATGGTGACACGATAACGTAAAGAACTTCACAAGCCATTAAAGAAAGCAGGGCTAAAATCAATAGTCTTCTTTGATCATTTATAAATAACTATAAAAGATGTGGTGCCAGAGGCGTTTATCAATTATGACTAAACAAATTTCACAGACGACCCTGGGAGAACAAAAGTAGTGGCCAGACGTAAGTCAAAAAGGGCCGAGAAAATAATGGATTCCTCGAAGGCTGCGACGTCGGTGACGTTTGCTTGTTCTGCTTCAGGAGAAATGCTCCCACCTTACATAGTATACAAATCCGAAAACTTGTGGTACACGTGGCGCGAAGGAGGTCCAGATAGTGCAGTCTACAATCGCACTCACTCGGGTTGGTTTGACGCCAGCCTTTTTGAAGACTGGTTTAATAAAATCATGCTACCATATTTTAAAAAAATTGGGCCTGGACCAAAAGTCCTCCTTGGTGACAATTTAGCTAGTCACATTTCATACAACGTAGTGAAGGTCTGCCAAGATAATAATATTCGTTTTGTGCTACTCCCTCCCAACAGTACGCACCTTACTCAACCATTAGACGTGACTTGCTTCCGTCCAATCAAAAATTCATGGCGCAAAATTCTCCAAAAATGGAAAAAAAATCACAAGGGTGTGATACGAAAAGACCATTTTCCACGACTTTTGAGGCAAGCGTTAAATGAAATAAAAGATAATGGACGGAATAACATAATATTTGGTTTTGCAGCAACAGGTCTACACCCATTACAACGTCTAAAAGTGTTAAATAGATTGCCAAATGAAGATGAAGTGGATAATCCTGAAGTAGACGCTACAATGACGAGATCCCTCACACGAGATTTATGGAGAAAAGGCTCTTCCGGGTAAAAGAAGAAAATTAAATGTACCACCCGGCGCAAGTGTAACAGGCAGATTTCGATAGTACCACTCCACCTGGCGAATTGTCAAAATCTCCTGGACCTGATGTCCCCCAAAATGAATCGAGTGGCGTTTCTGATGATGTCATTTCAGAAGAGGAAGTTGTGGAAGGTGAAGCCATTAATGCTTCTATAGACTTTGAAAATTTAAATTCTGATGACTTCATTCTTTCATGTGTGAATTTTTATTTATGATTTTAAGAATCATTTTTAGCGCATTTCCACAACAATAAAAAAAAAATGCGCTATTGTGGCCACTTTGTCCGTCCGTCCGCTCGTATTGCGACGCTACTAGTTCTTTATCTTAAGAGCTATTGTTCTACTTTTTTCGCTATTTGGTTCGTTATGGCGTCGAGTCTTGTACCAAGGAAGGAATTTTTTCTGTACCGCTTACAAAAAAAGTTATTGTAAAAAAAACAAAAAACCGTTTTTACATGTTCCATAATTTTACACTTTTGCCGTTTATTAACGATCCTAGAGATCGTTTATAATTTTGCATTGCTTTCTGTCGCCTGCCGGTTGGTCTCTCCGTCTGTTCCTTTGTCTGTCTGTCCATCTATCTGTCCGTGTGAACGATAACTTTGTTTAGAAATGTTCGATCTCTTTTACATCTCCGTTAGTTATGAACTGAATTGCATGAAATTCAATATGGGCATAGCTTTAGCCATATAATACGCAATGCCAAAAGTTGAATCGAATCGATTCAAAACTCACAGTGTCCTTTTCGCATCTCGACCATTTATAAACCGAATTGCAAAATTTTTTACCTATAAAAGCATTTGAATGAAATTTGATACATAGGCACTTGGAATAAAGGAAAATCAACTGCCAATTTCAAAATTTGGTTTTGCGCATGCGCAGTGCCAACTGTTTTATTTATGGAAGAATTTAAATGAAATTTGTTACATAGGCACTTGGAATAAAGGAAAATCTAGCGCCAGTTTCAAAATTTTATTTTGCGCATGCGCAGTGCCAACTTTTTTATCTATGGAAGCATTTAAGTGAAATTTGATATTTAGGCGCTTGGAACAAAGGAAAATCTAACATTAGTTTCAAAATTTAGGTTTGCGCATGCGCAGTTCCATTTAGAAAAGCATTGAAATGAAATTCTTCTCATAAACTGACATTGAAGTAGCACTAGGGCTGGGCGATTACGGGTTTGAATAATCGATAATCGATTATGAAAAATAATCGATTACACTGATTAATCGATTAATCAAATAATCGTTTAATCAAATAATCGATTAATCAAATAATCGATTAATCACCTAATCGTTTAATCAAAAGTCGATTGTCACATACAAGGAGTGATAAATATCTGTTTGTATGCATTAATATGTTAATTATTTAATAATAAAAATAAAAAATAATTCCATTACTCTTTTCATCAAATCGTTCATTACTAGGCAGATCGATTAATCAATAATCAACAAAGTGTCCCTGGTTCGAATCCGGGTTCGGGCATGGATATTTGCAAATGCATAGTGGGTTGGTTGGTACCCTGCCCATTTGAAAATGAAGGTCAAAAATAAAAATAAATAAATAAAAATAAATGATTAGTCAGCTTACTCTCCGATGAGGTGTGCTTTAGTTTTGATGATACAATTTTAATTCATTTTAGCTGCTTAAAGTGACGTTTTAACATCCGCTATAAAATAAAATAATACTTGTGAGCTGTGAGTGCTCCTTTTTGCGTAAACTGATGATCCAGCTAATAATAATCAATTAAAATTTACTTAATAATTGATTAATCAAATAATTGATTAATCAAATAATCGATTAATCAAATAATCGATTAATTTAATAGAATAATCAAACCCGATTATCGATTATCGTTTGATTATAATCGATTAATCGATTTTTTTGCCCAACGTTAAGTAGCACGACAAAAATGGATTGCCCATGTGCAGCGCTATCTTTCATATTTGTGGCCGGATTTTTACGATTTTATAGAAGTTGCATCTTACAAATGGGAAATGAATGCAAGTGGAAATGCGCTTTATGTAAATCGTTTACGATTACTTTTTAACTTGTTGTTTTTTTTTGTGCAATAAGTTGAAGTAGGTAAATAAGGCCTGATTTTATAGTTGTCGAAGAATTATGTTTCTGTTTGTTGTTAAATAAATTTTTTCTTTTCTATCTACCTTATTAAATGTGGGAAATTGATAAATTTCTATTTTTTTTTTAAATTTGGTTTTCAAGTAGCCCCCAGAGATGATATACTTTAAAAAAACATTTGAAATCCAACGTTTGTTTTTCAAGTAACCCCATCCTGGGGTGACTTGAAAATAGACATAAATAATTTTTTTTAGGATCAATTATTTCAACAACAAAGATATCAGCTGAACCATGAAGCCAAAACGATCAATTTGGCATATTTTTGGTAGGTCTAGCATTAAGAGCAACTTTTTTACAGGCCAAAGTATCTCAAATCGTTTTCAAGTCACCCCGTTTTACGGTACACAATACAGAGTGTGCTTTTTTAAAGTGCCATATAAAAAAACAAAGTTGATTTCTCAGAAACGAAAATCCTTCAACACTGTCTTGCAGAGTTCAAATACATAGTAGCAATGAGAAAGTGTTTATATTTTTGTATCTGTTCAAATAACATAAGAAATAAATAAAAACAAAATCTGCATGTCTGGTTTTCTTTACAGCATAATAATGGATTTTCATTAAATTCTGCAATCATATCCCACACCATTTGAAATGTGAAACTAACACTAAATTTAAGCATACTAAAACAACCATTTTATGATTTAGCTACGGGAAACGTATCCTGAAATGTCTATGTATGGATGCAGCTCTGAATCTACTAGCAACTGTTATTTCACCAAAAACAGTAATGAAACATATTATTGAAATACAAACTTATTGGAAAAATCGAGGGAAAAATCATCATCAAATGTATTGTTGGCTACGTGAGAAAAATGGGAAAATGCCCCAAATTCCAAATGATACTCGGTAGAATTCTCAGTTAGATTGTGTAAGAACTTATTTCACCTAAAGAAATTTAAAGTTTAATTTTAAGTGGGTAAGCAGTAGGTACAAATGTGTAAGAATGGGACGGAATAAAAACCATTAAAACCAATGAAAATTCGGAAAACCACATAACCACTTAACCCTTGGCTCGAAAAACCGGTCATTCATCATATTTAACTTTTCATTTGTCTAATTTCTGTGCTAGTAATGGCATAGAATTAGGTGCTCTATACCCAAATTCTCTCGCAAATTCTACTTCTGCAACCATTGGACGTTGCGGGGTCTAGACCCCTAAAGCTTGCCTACAAAAAATGAGGTGCAAACTTGGAAGATTGAAAATTCAACTAGAATTCAAAAACAGAATTTCGTGAAAATGTTTGAGAAAGCTTTATCTCATATTAGCCAAGAAACAATTAAGAATGTTTATGTCCGTTTGGAATGAGAAATGTTCAGTTCGAAAAAATTTCCAAGCACACTACTCCTGTTACACAATCAAAAAAACTCCAAATATCCCTTAGGAATCTACTGAAGCTTTTGAAGGAAAAATTGGCCCAAACAAGTTTAACTCAATTCAGAAAGTGTTTAACAGAAGAATCAAGCTGGAAAAGTGCACATGAAGATGTAAGGCCTTTATAAAATCTGGAAAAGCATCGCCAAAGAAAATACATCAACCACAGAAGAAACTACAAGACAAGAAGGTCAACATAGTGAACCGGAAGCGCGAGCAGAAGATATTAACGTGGCATTAGAATTGGAAGATGTAGACGACTGATTTGAAAGTAAACCCAAAGTTGGAAACTGGAAACTTGTTTATGTATTATACTCTTTGCATGACTGTGTATTTTATGTAAAACCAAACCCACAATTTCTTAAAATACCAATTTAATATTCTCAAAAATTTATTAACATTTCTTGTCGAAATCCAGGTTTAAATAGTATATAAAATCATTCCAACATTGGGGGGGTCCATTATTGGTTCATCACATATAAGGGGTGTTCATTATTTGTACATGCTCCCGAGAGTGTTTAGAATTATCTACTGGTACGTACTTTAAAAGGTGCATTTCAACGTTATATCCATTGTTTATTATAAACAAAAGATGATCGAATTAGAATCTGGCTTGCCATCATTTGTCATTGTTCTACTTCGAGAGAAATATGGGTGAACGTCCTTAAGCGACCCGTTATAGGTGCATTTACTTTACTAGGAGGCAGTTTAGGTCCAAAAATAGATTTAAGATTTATTTTATTTCCAAAATTAGACTTCTTTTCCAAATATTGTGAAGGCATTACAATCTATGTTCTATAAACATTTAACATACAAAATGCAAAAACATATTTCAGTAAAACAAATGGCTTAATGTACCCCACTTTCCCCTACACTATTTTGCTTGGTGGATGACCCCTCATTGATTAACGAATAACTTGCAATTCCGAAAAAGCAATGCAAAAGTAAAACAAGCACTTCCAAGTTCACACAATTCTTTTGAGGTTAGTGGAAATTAAAGAGAGCAAAGCTTAACACTAACATTAAATCAAAAATGCATCCATGTAAAACTTATGGTTCATCCAAGAAAAATACCACCTGGCCGAGTTTGGAACTTCGACCAAAAATTACAATTCGTTCAAGGTCTTGCCTTTTTCGATAGATGTCAATTAGTCTCGCTACCTTTAAGGCGAGGATAGACTAGCAAGTTTTCTTATGCAAGTTGCTGTCTGATAGCACTGTCGAGTGACAATGTCACTCGCCCAAAAGGTCTCGTATACGTTTCAACCAGACAGTTTTATTGTCGCAACTTACGGTGGTTTTTATACCTCAACAGTGCTGTCAGACAACAACTCGCGCAAGAGAACCAATTCTATCACGGCTTTTATGTTATTATTATAAGATAAGCGTGAAAACTTACATTTTAAGTTGCATCATTTGCATGGGCTTTCTTGTTAAGGTCAAGATCAGTCTGGATATTCACAACGCCCCGAGAATGGTTTGTTACTAGCGGATGGTACAGTGGAAGGACTACACAGCTCTCTTGCATTATTGTTTATTGTAAAATGCCCACCTGTAACACAGACAACAATAGTAAATTGGTAATGAAAACCTATCATAACCAAACTAAGTTTAATAACCCCACAAATGTTTTTCATTGCTCGCATCATTAAATTTACCTCAAATATTGGGCACATTATTTAAATACATTGTCGTTCTTGGCAAAATCAACATGTTCTACTTTTATCACGTGCAACACTGCAACAAAAAAGTTTTCCATTTCTTTTTACACCACGTGCGTAATTATGCATTTCAACGATTTCAAATCCAATGCTTACATTTCGTCGTTTCCTTGGGTCACCTTGATTGCACAATAAAACCTGTAAACTGCAGTACTTCATCAATCGTAAACGACAAAAATGTGCAACGGAATTAATGCAACTGCAGCACAATTAGGCAAAATCGTAAGCTTGCAAAAATCCGATTAAGACGCAGGCGGTTGCTTTGCTTTTGTTTGATACCTAATAAAGTTATGGCGTAGTATAACAGATACCAGTTCTTGTAGTTTATTCCGATGAACAAACTTTTTGTCAGCAAGCCGGCTATGTAATTGCGCACATTCGCAGATTTATAACGGAGAATTACAAATTCTATAATAAAATACACTCTTACCTAATAGTTTCGTTTTAAGGACAGCAGGAAATTAAAAATGGCCATAACATTCACACTAACCGACAAAAACTAAACAGAAACATCGCCTCGCCATTACCAACCACGCTTCGATTGCAGAATGCAGTTGAACTTGAAATGCAGCATGCAGCCGAAGGCGAAGACAAGCCGTTGTCGTCCCGCAATCCTCCAATCGGCCAATCACATAGCGCAAACCAGTGCTGCCACATATAATTTGTTCAGTTCGCCAACCTCTTAACATCAAAATTCTTCATCGAGCGGATACAGAGAGTAACTGCGGTTTGCAATAATGCATTCGCATTGTTCGGACGAACAGGGTCGGCTTAGGCGGCGGTTACTTGGATAAGATTCGACGAAATTTGTTCGTACGAATTCGTACGAATCAGTTCTTACGAATTTAGGAGGCGTGTGTGGTTACAATGAACGAGTTCAATTCAGTACGACTACAGTGTGAGTATGGAGTATATCTCAGAGCTACATTTATTTCAAACATCGCCATTAGTGAAATATTTTTTACTAAAAAATAATAGAAGAAAATGGGTGGATAAATATTTTTTATCCAGAAATAAAAAAGGAGAGTTTGGAAGGTCATTCGAAGAATTGAGAAGAAATGATGAAAAATTTTTCGAATACACGAGAATGACACAATCCACATTCGATTATATATTAGAGAATATTGAGAGTCACATTTCGAAGTACTCGAATTTTCGTGAGTGCATATCCGCAAAGCATAAACTGATATTAACATTAAGGCAAGTAAGAATTACGTTTTCAGAAACGTATATTTTTATTCACAAATTATACAAAATCATCTGGCTGAAAGGTGGTCAAATATCCAGCTGCAGAACCATCATTATAATTATTACCAAAAGCATCTGAATGGAAGTTAGACTCATTTGATTCTTGTGCAGGCGTCGCTGGCTGTGAACCTTCTGTTGAGGTGGTACTATATACCGGTGACGGATTTGGAATCGGAATAAATTGACGAGAAGTCGATTGACGATAACTTGCAGTGCAGGAAACGGCTCCAGGTTCCTGCATAACCAGACTGTAAGATTGGGATCTAGCAACAGCTTTCTATACACGTGCGGGGTTGAATGTATGGGACAAGACTAGTAGAAGTGTGTGTTCATCATCCTCCTTATGCCCCAATGCGTTTAAAATGTTGCAATTTTCTTTTTCAATATGCATCATCTTGAATGCTCATCTTTACCATTTTTGCTTTTTTGTGGAAAGAGTAGTTTGTGTTTGATTTTTCCTGAGTCGTTGCTGACCTTCTTCTGTCAGGGAGGGGTGGAGTAATGGCAGTTTCTCGTGGTCGAGTCCTTTCAGTCGTGGCATTGGAGGAAGATGGAGTAATGGCAGTTTCTCGTGGTCGAGTCCTTTCAGTCGTGGCATTGGAGGAAGATGGAGTAATGGCAGTTTCTCGTGGTCGAGTCCTTTCAGTCGTGGCATTGGAGGAAGATGGAGTAATGAAAGTTTCGCTTTCTTGGTTCATGTCAGTTTCAATGCCTACTTGGGACTGGTCGTTAATGCTCATTGGACTTAAAGTTGCATCTTCTTCCGTCTCATCATACGTGGAAGATTGTTGTACAGCATTTTCAATATTACCTGTTGTTTTTCTGGGTGTAAACTGATCTTTTATAAAGAGCATATTGATGAAATATTGCCACTTTGACTGTGATTCATCATCAGCACCATCTCCACTCCTTTTTTGACCAAGTTTAGAAATTTCCTTTCTAAATGTATCACGCAATCCTCGCCATTTTTGACGCACAGTATCCTCTGAAAAAAGCAATTCTGAATCATTTTGGCTATTCCAATAACACAAAAGAATATTATGAATATCATGTGGAAGTAGTGATTCTATTGGCAGCAGTAGTTTACCAATTGCGTGATTTTGTTTTAGGTATCTTGCAACTGGCGCTTCTTTCCGATCATTGGCATTTTCATTCCGAATGTCACATACAACTATTCGACAAGTGGTTTATGAAACCTGTGAGGCTATATGGAATACTTTATATCAAAAGCATATGCCCTTTCCAACGGAATCCATGTTTTCGTCCATTGCTGAACAGTTTTATAGAAAATTAGAATTAAATGTCCTGCGAAATCTGGGTCATTCTATTTCAATTATAAAAAATATTTTTCGATTGTGCTCCAAGGTTTGGTAGATGCGCAATACAAGTTTATATGTGTTGAAGTTGGAAGTTATGGAAAGCAGAGCGATGGTGGTATTTTCACTACGTCATCGCTGTACCACCATCTCGAACAAAATACATTTTGTGTACCTGGACCGAAGACAGTGCCGGGTACAAATATTATTGTTCCACATGTATTCGTAGGAGATGCAGCCTATCCATTAAAGCAGTATCTAATGAGACCTTTTTCTGGACACAATCTGTCGCAGGAGCAAGAAAATTTTAATTACTGCCTTTCCCGAGCAAGACGCCTTGTCGAATGCGCCTTTGGTATAATCACCTCAAAATGGAGAATTCTAAAAACGGAAATTGAACTTGCTCCTGACAAAGTCGATTTAATTGTAAAATGTATTTGCCTGTTGCATAATATAATTATTGATTTAGAGGGAAACCCACACATCATTAAAGATATTGTAAACCTCCAAAGAATATGCGATAGAAACGTTGGAACACGAAATTTTAACAGGGCTACTACTACTGCCTACGACATTAGAAACCAATTTATGCAATATTTCAATAATCATTGAAAATATTTAGGAATATGCGATACTTAGTTATTTTGTGTTAAAACAGAAATGCAACATCATATTGTATACCATAAAATTATTAAAATGAATAAAATTAAAATGAATATACCTACCTCCTAGTTTCATTTGACCTGCTATTTCTTTCCATAATTTCTTGTTTAACTCTCTGTTGTGATACTGTTTGCTTTTTTGATCCCATAGGGATCTTCGTTCGTGCACCAAAGCTATTAGTATTTCGCAATCCATGTTCTCAATTCAATTAAAACACAACAAAACGCAAGCTAGTCGTACGAACAACTATGAAAAAACAAAATATTTTGGTCGTATTTAAAACACGTACGAATTCGTACAAATTCTTAACAAATGATCGTAAGCAATATAACCACAAACATGCCAATATACTCATTTCTTTACTTCCGACGATTTCTTACGAATTCGTACGAACAAATTTTCGTACGAATTCTTATCCAATGTAACCGCCGCCTTACGAAAGAGTAGTGCAAGGAGCTGCCAAACATTCTAAAATAGAGTAAGTAACGCCCAAAACTTTATTCCTCATGTTTAGGGTTATATGTGATTTTTTAGGGATTAAAAAAATTCCCAGTTTCCTCACAAGCTGCAAAAAAACATTGCAAATTTCTTTACTGGCGAACGCGAAGAAACGTAGGAGTAAAGTGGGTGAATATGCCGCGCTGGGTAATACGCCGCAGTTTGTTATTTTCCTTCTAAGCTTACATATGGCAACAGTGTTCATGTTAACACATTAGTGTGAGGTACCAACCATTCCAAAATTCATCAGAATTCAAATTAATTAAATCGTCAGTGAAAATCATCAGTGTAAAGGTAAGGACCGTTTAAAATAAATTCTTAAGTCCAGTTATACGTAGTTATAAAATCAGTTCTAAGTGTTTGTAACCCAATTGTAATAAGAGCATGCGAAAATACGATTCCTAACCTAACTCTTTTTGGCGGAACAACCCGTTAAACGTATCTAAAAGCGTTGTTGCGAATTTTCAAAGTAAGAAGGTGAATGTGGGGAAATATGCGTCATCGTTTTTAACTGCGGCACATTACCCCGAGAGGTTGAAAATATTTTTGTTTTATTTCAGTAACAATCAAAATGCCACGAAATTACGTTCGTAAAAATGTGAGGGCGTTATGGTCCGAAGAAGATCTTCGCAATGCTATTGAAGACCTTAGAAATGGTAGAGGGTCAGTTCGCGAGGTTAGTCGTACGTACAATGTTCCTGCCCGTACTTTGATGAGAAGGATGAGCTCTGGAAACCTCAGTAAAGAAAAATTAGGCCGCAAATGTTGTTTGACTTTAGTTCATGAAGCTAGTTTAGTAAAATACATTCAAAACATGGAAAAACATGGCTTTGCCATAACATCGGTTGACGTAAAGAAGCTTGCATTTTCATTTGCAACTAAAAATAATATTCCCCACAATTTTAATATTGATAAAAAACAAGCTGGCCATGACTGGTTTGTTTCATTTATGCAAAGACATCCAGAATTGTCAATTCGAAAAGCGCAAGGAATGTCTATAGCTCGAGCTCAAGGCATGAATAAAGACGAATGCGGACGATACTTTGATCTTTTGGGGAAAATATTAACAGAAAATGATTTAGTAAACACTCCGCGAAAAATATTTAATATTGATGAGTCGGGGCTACAACTAAACAATAACCCGGGGAAAGTTGTTGCCACTAAAGGCGCCAAAACTGTAAACTGTGTCACGAGTGGTGAGAAAGGTGAAACAGTATCAGTTATAGCATGTGTAAATGCAGAAGGTCATTTCCTTCCTCCAGTTTGTATTTTTAAAGGTAAGAAAAAAAAACCAGAATTTGAAGATGGCTTGCCTCCTGGGGGTAAAGTTATCATGAATGAAAAGTCGGCCTATGTAACGACAGACATTTTTAAAACATGGCTTCAAAACCACTTTATTGCAAGAAAGGAGCCAGGTAAAGTACTTCTCATTCTGGATGGCCACTCCTCGCATTGTTCCGATGTAGAGTTGTTAGATTTAGCTTCAAGTAACGATGTTATAATGTTGTGCTTACCAAGCCATACGACCCATTGGTTGCAGCCTCTAGATAGATCCTTTTTTAAGCCTCTAAAGACCTATTGGTCACAAGCATGTAACACCTGGATACATAATCATCCAGGTCGCAAATTAACTAGACTCCAGTTTCCCACACTCTTAAATACCGCATGGGGAAAGGCGGCGACAGTTCAAAACGGAATTTCGGGTTTTAGAACATGTGGTATCTATCCGCTTAATGCTACCATAATTCCAGATCATGCATTTATTCAGCAAAATCCTGATCCAATTCCTAATAACGAAAATTTAGAAGAAAACGTTAATGTTGTCATTCCTAATGATGCCGACAATAATAACATTGCCCCCAATGATGATCCAAACAACGGGGTCAATATTTTGGATGATGTTGCAGTAATCTCCAAGACCAACAATACGTCATTTGAAGCGATTGCACCTATTCCAGTCATACCTGGACCAAGTCGGTGTAACAAAAGAAAACAGCATGCTGAACTACTTACATCTCCAGAAATAATAGCAGAAAAACGAAACAAAAAAGAAACAAAAGACAAAAAGGAAGCTGAAAAACTAAAACGCAAACAAGAAAAGGAAAGAAAAGAAGCCAATAAAAACAAGAAAGGCACACAGAAGACAAAGAAAAAAAGGAATACAAGGATTACTGATGATACCAGTTCATCAGAAAGCGAATTGGAAGTGAATACAGTTGAAAGCGGAGATTCAGAATTGGAGCATGATGAATCAGAATTTTGTGCCCAATGCGGTGGATACTATTTTGATAAAACAGGTCCCAAATGTGATTGGTTACAATGTGTAAAATGCCATAATTGGGTTCACGAGATATGTACTCCTTCAGACAAACATTGCGCAGATTGTGTATAGCTATATAGCCTATTTCGTTTGTATTCACATTTTTGTTTTGTTGTAAAAAATAAACATTTCTTCTAATGTTTTGTTGTCAAAAATAAACATTTTTTCTAATCTCAAAAAATTTTACATTTCTTGCGAGAAAAGCATGTTGCCATATTCCCCAACGCATCATGCCATATTACCCATGGGTCGGGGTAATACGGCCAAAGCGCATCATTCAACATTTATGTTTGTAACCATTATATTAGTGGGAATATGGCAACGAGCGTTTCACGCGACAAACCTACACATTCACGCTCTAAGATGCGACCTTTGCCGTGCGGCTGGATCAGCTGCTTGTGAGAATGTGAGCCATTGAATTATATGTTGCCATATTACCCCACTTTACTCTACTATATCCCATACTGATATGACATCCATCAATCATACCTATGACTCCTGGGAACTTGGTTTTATCATTGAATAATAAATTTGATATTCTCTATTTTATTTGCATGACTGGTACCTACCTTCATTTATATTAGGCCATTTAATATATTTATCTTTTAAATCACAAAGAGCTCTGCATGTTTCTATAAATACCAAATATGCAGTGCCCTTGCTCAATCCAAATAGGTCACTTGTTGTGCACGAAATGAATAGCATGATTGGCTAATCACCATATTGTGACATGTACTTTTTTCTCAAGAGGAACAGTCATCTTCTCAACATCTCGGGTTGGATTCAATATTACTCGTAAGTCGTAACTATTGCGTGCGAAACGTGCGTTGGATTACAATGGTGGAAATGATAAAACAAACGGTTTTCTACGAATATAATAATAAACGCTTACCTACATCCTGAGGAGTGAAGGATGGCCATCCTAAAACTATTAAACTACCAAAATACAATATCGTTAAACTAATCAAAACACTACTTAATTGTCCTTTATACAGTTTATCCCGGCACATCGCGAAACCACCGCCTGTCCCAGTCCAAGGATGATAAACATATAATAGCGTAGGCGGTACACATTTTTTCGCTGCATTTTGTGACAAAAGCATGAAACTCGGTACACATGTTTATTAGGTCCAAATAAAACTTTTGACCCGCAGCACCCACCGAAATTTTCGTGTGGGTTCAAAATTTGAACACTTTTGTTCAAAAGGGTGTTCAAGGTTTTAAACCTGTAAAAATTGACGAATTTCGGTGTTCTAGGGGTCGTTTTTGAATGATTTAGGGTCTCGCGTGCCAATGCCGGCATTAAAAAAGTGGTGCTGACCCTTAGGCCCCAAATTTGGATTATTTTCAAAATAATGGTTAAATTTTGAATTAGATAGTTTTAACCCTGCGTGATGTTTCGGATGTCGATTCCAGCTAATTTGGACGTGCACTACACGCTAGAAATGTTATATTGAAGTTAAAACAGTTTCTGGTGTGTAAATAGGCCGTTAATCGTTCATAAATTTCTTCAAAATTTGGAAATTCCATACTTGAAGGATTTTACCGTTTTTGGTGTCGTTTCCATATAATTTGTGGTTGCTGATGCTGATTTTGTATTCAAAAAACAGATGCGACTCATAGTTAGGCCCGTTTCAAACTATTTTACCTATTAAGAGGGAATGTTCGGCGCAGTCATACCCTTGTTGGCCCGGATTGCAACAACTATTGAATGACAAAGAAAGACAAAAGAGACGGGCATTTCATTAAGATTCGGAAGTGGGCATGTTCTCTGACGGGGTATGCCGCTTATACTTATTGCCCTCCCGTCATCGCTTGTTGGGAAATGTCTACTTCCAATCAGTCTTGAGCTCACTCCACGACAAGTAACATCTCGCAGCGAGCTAGTTCCGTCCGACTCGTATCCCTTGAAGCAAGAGTGTCGCCAGCTATGGCCCAGAGAGGAGGGGCAAGTTGACATATGAAGGATAAAAAAATTATTAATTGTAGGTATAGTGCAGAGCACATAAAGTTTTACTCTTGTAACTGTCTTACCTCTACAACCACAATAATTGTAATAAGGAATTATCGCCCAAGAAAACCAGGACACTTTGGTTTTTGGACTGGTTGCTTTGCATTTTGCTACTTTTTTAAATCTCTAGTGGAGGGCATCAGCCCTCCCCTCTGGCTACGCCCTTGTCTTAAAGTCAGGATATCGCAACGATACCGTGAAACGCGATGGATCGCGACGCAGTGCCTGGGGGTGCCCTGAACTCTACGCGCATATTGATAGACCGTTACCACCATGACCAATCAGAAGCTGGTTCTGGTCGCCAGCCTTCGAGAGCCTCTTCAGCACATCAATACACTGGTAGAAGACTGAACTTTTAGTAAAAGTTTATCAAATTTAGCCCCATGGAACTTCGATGCACAGACTTTGTGCCACTTTGCTTTGTTCTGAATAAAAGCAGCTTTAATCCCCTTCCCTTCGTTGAGTTGATGCACCAGATAACCGGCCTCTAGCATGTATACCACACTTGCCAGTTCACCGTCAGCGCACCGCTGACCAGTGAGACTAGCGCCGCCAGAACCGCAGCTTCTGGCTGGTCAGGTCATGGTGGTAACGGTCTCTCAATATGCGCGCAGAGTTCCTACAGCGACACGCGCAGGGCCTAAAACGCCTGTGACTCGCGGCCTAATCGTACCGTCCGCCGTCTGAGATACTTTGGGGGCTGCCTCGGCGACTTCAGGGCACGCGTTTCACGGTATCGTTGCGATATCCACATTTCCAGGGGCACGAGTCGGACGGAACTATAAAAAAAAATAGCTCGCTGAGAGGTGTTACTTGTCGTGGAGTGAGCTCAAGACTGACTGGAAGTTCAGATTTCCCAACAAGCGATGACGGGAGGGCAATAATGGAAGCATAGGCGGCATACCCCGTCAAAGAACATGCCCACTTCCGAATCTTAATGAAATACTCGTCTCTTTCGTCTTTCTTTGTCATTCAATAGTTGTTGCAATCCGGGGCAACAAGGGTATGACTGCGCCGAACATTCCCTCTTAATAGGTAAAATAATATGAAAAGGGCCTAACTATGAGTAGCATCTGTTTTTTGAATACAACATCAGCATCAGCAGCTACAAATTATATGGAAACGACACCAAGAACGGCAAAATCCTTGCAAGTACGGAATTTCCAAATTTTGAACAAATTTATGAACGATTAACGGCCTATTTACACACCAGAAACTGGTTTAACTTCAATATAACATTTCTAGCTGGAATCGACATCCGAAACATCACGCAAGGTTAAAACTATCAAATTCAAAATTTAGCCATTATTTTGAAAATAATCCAAATTTGGGGCCTAAGGGTCAGATATACAACTTTTTTAATGCCGGCATTGGCACGCGAGACCCTAAATCATTCAAAAACGACCCCTAGAACACCGAAATTCGTGAATTTTTACAGGTTTAAAACCTTGAACACCCTTTTGAACAGAAGTGTTCAAATTTTTAACCCACACGAAAATTTCGGTGGGTGCTGCGGGCCAAAAGTTTTATTTGGACCTAATGAACAGGTGTACCGAGTTTCATGCTTTTGTCACAAAGTGCAACGTTTACCTCGATATTTAGTTGTACCGCCTACGCTAACTGATCGGCGTGATTCCTGGGGGAGTATACCCATATAAAGGCCCTAAATGTAGGTTAAATCCTGATTCATCAATAAAAATCATGTTATCATCATTCACGGCTGCCATTGCGGTGGCATACATTTTTCTAGCTTGAATATGCGCCCGCGAATTTCGTTCATGTGGAATTTTCTTTGCTCTTTTTTTCTTGTATGAATGCTGTTTTAGCACTTTTGCAACTTTATTGCGATTGCATTTCAAATGTCCTGGAAGTCTTTCTATAATCTGCTGAATGGTCAATGTACATTCTTGCAGCAGTATATTCTCTATAGGCGTCCCATAACTCTCCATTGTTGTTTGGTTTTCTTCCTTTCTTGTTTAGTTCAAAATTTCGCAGAGGTCCATCAACAAATTCGGACCTAGTGTGGGAAATGAATTTCTGCGCTGAACGAAGACTTTCACCAGTGGCTTCCATAATATCTTTTGCACTTCTGCCACTAGCATAAAGTTTTCTAGCAACATCAAGTTTTTCTTCAGTAAAACAAACATATCTTCGTGGCATTTTCACAATTTCACAAATAATTCATAAACTGTCATGCACAGAATACGGCCTTCTCAGAATAGAAACAGCAATGTTACAAATTTGTATGGTATTTTGGCGGAGCCTGGTGGGTGTACTGTGAACTAAAGCAACGAAATCAGAGTAGCGCCATCTGGTGACCAGCTTCTAAAGTCATGAAGTAATTTCCCAAATTCGATATAAATCATAAATATCGATAAAGAATACACAGTTGTTAAATTAAATTGTATTTAGATACAATCACATTACATTATTTAACACAGAGAACTTAAATTACATATTTACAAATTACATATTATAAAACTCAGAAGTGAGTGGAACTTACGGTTTGTAGATGTTAACACTTTGAAGAAAGATCCTTACCTAACGATTTGTCGTACGAAATATTTGGTTTTACTTGTTGTTTGGACTACATATTTTTGTTAAAAAATATCTTTAGAACTAAATTTTTTGTTCCAAGAGGTAATAAAACCGTTTCAGCAAATTGTCACACAAGTTTTTGACAACAAAATGTTAACTTGATTCTGGTGCTTACTTGTTACTTGAGAAGCGAGGGTGGAAGTTGTTGAATTATCTAAAACGTATTTTGTATTCATTGTCTAAAAGGAATTACAATAGGGGTATTCACGACCAATTTTTGAGGTTTTGCGTAACTTCGTATTTATAGTTACAAAGATACGAAATCGTCCACTCGTGAACGCCACGTTATAAAGCAGTTATGTGATTTGTGTATTTTAGAAACATAACCTCATATTTTTAAATCTGGTACCTAACCTTAATTTGACTGGATATCTCAGATGGAAACATGAAAAATACAAAAGAGGAGATTAAAAATGTATTAATCGACAATGCTGTGCAGGATATTGAAAGAATAAGAGTTAAAAGTATGTCAATTGGATATTTCATTTGTCGATTTTTTTTAATACCTACTTTTATTGCAGAAAATGAATCGGAATATGATACAATATTAGACACTTTGATAGAAGACTTAATGATAATTGAAACATATAGGTATACTATTCGATTAACTATACCGAAATCTAGGGAATGGTGTTCTGATATTTTGCCACATTTAGATGAAAATCGGTTCATTCAAATGATACGAGTAAATCGTGGTGTATTTAATTTTATTCTTTCGAAAATACAGAACGATCCAGTATTTCATGGTTGCAATTCCTGTCATCAATTTCCTATACAAGTTCAATTAGCTGTAGTTCTGTTTCGGTTAGGTTCTGTTTCGGTTAGGTTCGAGTGGCGAATCAGCATCTATTCGTAAAATAGCAGCTATATTTGGAATTGGAGATGGAGGAACCATAGAGAAAATTACGTCTCGAGTATTTAAAGTATACCTAGGTTTCTAGTTAGCTTTAGAAATAGGTTAATTCATTTATTCTTCAAGGCTATACAAAGGTTGAGGTCGCAGTACATTTATTGGCCAAATAGTGAAGAAAGGAAAATGACAACTTACATCAGCCCTCTTATTCAAAATGAAATTATTTCTACGTGCAATGATATAATTTTGAAGAAACTTGTTCGTAAAGTCAATGAGGCGAAATATTTCTCCGTGTTGGCTGACGAAACTAGTGATATTTCAGCTACAGAACAATGTTCAATATGTGTGCGCTATGTCGACAGTGAAAATGAAGTATGCGAAGACTTTTTACAATTCACACCAATTACGGACCTTACTGGAAAGGGCATTGCTAACACTTTGATTGAATCGCTTAAAAAATTTGGCCTGAATTGCGAAAATATGGTTGGTCAAGGATATGATGGGGCTGCGGTAATGAGCGGAAAATTCAATGGCGCTCAAAAGTTCTTGAACGAAAAGTACAATCTGGCAATATATGTGCACTGCGCCTCACATAGCTTGAACCTGGCCATATCGGATGCGTGTGATTTACCTGCTATTCGCAACTGCATGGGAGTTATATCTAACATACATACCTTTTTTAATACGCCGAAACGTCTTGCAGTTTTACAATCTGTAATTGAATGTACGTTGCCAGAGGCGGCTGCTACACGTTTAAAAAGGCTGTGTGCTACTAGATGGGTAGAACGCCATGAATCAGTTATAGTGTTTATCGAACTACAAAAGGCAACACACTGTGCTTTGCAAAAAATTTCTGAATGGCCCGATAAGAACTCATCTTCAACCGCACTGCAATTATTAGGGGCGATGGAGAAAACAGAATTCCAAGTTTCTCTACAAGTAGTAGCTAAAGTGTTTGCTGTTACCCTTCCTTTGTGCCGTATGTTGCAAATGAAAAATTTGGACTTAGGAGCAGCTATAAAATTGGCGACCGACGTCAATAACATAATACGAAAGTTTCGAGAAAACGCAACAGAAGAATTCTCGTCACTTTTCCAAAACGTTAAATAGATCTGTGAGGAGCTCGGCTTCGAACTGAAAATTCCAAGAGTTGCGGGGAGACAAACCCATCGTTCTAATGTTTCAAAAAGTGACCCCGAAGAATATTACAGAGTGTCTGTATTTATTCCTTTCATTGATTCCAGCATTAGTCAATTACACGCTAGGCTTTTGAAGCACAGTAACATTTTTCAAAGTTTCATGTGTCTGATTCCTGCTGAAAACTCAGAATTTG
Source organism: Photinus pyralis (assembly GCF_008802855.1). Classification (NCBI taxonomy): domain Eukaryota; kingdom Metazoa; phylum Arthropoda; class Insecta; order Coleoptera; family Lampyridae; genus Photinus; species Photinus pyralis. The sequence continues at coordinate 26,824 of NW_022171742.1, forward strand.
GACAAACGGAAGACGAAGCAGCTCGGGCGTTAATTAACAAGTACTCAAGATTCTTGGATATCAATGAGGAAGCAGCAGTTGGTGAAATGAAACTTTGGTGGCAATATATTTCTTCCTCGCACAGTTCTCCAAAAAATGCTCTGGACGCACTTAAAATGTGCAATCCAGAAATATTCCCAACAGTGAATAACTTACTAAGAATATTAGTTACCTTACCTGTGACAACTGCCACCAGTGAAAGATCATTTTCAACCCTGAGACGGCTCAAAACTTATTTGAGAAATACCATCAGCGAAAATCGCCTCAATGGTCTAGCTTTGTTGAATATTCACAGGAATATTGCTGTAATCATTGAGGAAGTGGATGAACTTGCTCTCAAAAAAAGGAAACTTCCACTCCGTCTGTCCTAACTTTATATTTACTTCTTCATATATTTATTACTTCATATCTAATATGAATCGAAAATGTTTTGTTTGAGTTTGATATTACGAGTATATTTATATTCTATTCAAATTAAATTCTTTTATAATACTTGAAAATAATCGTTTGTTTAACATTCATTCACAAACTGGAGATATCCTTTCGTTCTAAACTAAGTTCCTATGCATATTCCTCCTTCCAGATTAGTTTAGAACATGAAATCGTAAGTATACTTACAAATCAAGCAAATTCCTAGAAGAAATAAAATTTAATTTTCAAGGGTGACCTGCTCGGCGCGAATATCCTAAACCCCCCCCCCCC
>NW_022171743.1:0-17536 GCF_008802855.1 Photinus pyralis
TTCATGGTCGTAGAAACAGTATGGTACGTAATTCGGTTGTAATTTGCGTATTTGAGGGTCGTAGAATTGTCGCACTCTGCATCATCGTACGCAGTTTTTCTACTCACCTGTAATACGCACTGTTACAAGATTATGACGTAATACACAATTACGTCGTGGTAAATGTGAACGTTAAATCGAGTTAAATCTACATATCATGCATTTCGATGTCACAAGGGCCGTCCTTATTTTTTTGGCCGACATTACCAATTGACGAACTCCAATCTACAAATTCGATAAATAATCTACCTACAAAATCGTAATCGGTCCATCCGTTTTCGAGATATAGTTCTGACGGACCGCCGGACAGACACCGTAAAATTATGAACTGGCTAGAATTTCGTTTGTAAGGTGAATGATATTGCAGCTGTTCTATGTTGTGAGCCCCCGGTTATTTGATAGTATTCTTTTTCAAATAGTGACCCTTTTGAAGTTGTAATTAAAGTGCAGCTCTCTCATTTCGACAAGATTCGTAAATTTAATACCGTATCTCATGTACTAGTAACCAAAGCAAAAGAGACATACAATTTTCCCAGAAATATAAATATTTTTGTTTAACGTATACAATGCCGTTCCGCCTACATTAATCCGGTAGCTACGAATAGCCTACATTAACAATGTACACAAAGTCTTGAAATCTCTGCTGTGTTAGCTTTTAAGCAAAAACATTTTTTTTTAATCTATGAAATAAAAACATGTGATAAACCCGACGGACCGGCATGGAGGCCTTAAGCGTTAGATTATACGTCTACAGTGTGTTCAAAGCGAAAGTGTTCTCAAGATATTCATAAAATATCCTTTGTTTTTAATGGAACCCCCTCTATATCTTTACATATTTTTAAATAAAATCAAATTCTGCTTAGAAAATATTTAACACCTAACCTGGTGGTTTACTGATTGAATTAAAGGAACTACAATAACTTGTAATTTTATTATATAATAATTAATAATAATCGTGTAAACAAATTTAACAAACAAGCTCCTGGGTATGGCTATAGCTTGGAATTGCGTATTATATGACTAAAGCTATGACCATTTTGAATTTCATGCAATTTAGTTTCAGTATTTTGTATTTTTGTATAGGACGTTTACAGTTGTTGCGTGGTTTTCGAGACGGTTTTCTTTTGAACAGAATGCACCATTTCATTAATATTTCACTGTAATTTAGTAAGTGTGCCAAATTGTTTAAAGTTGTGTTTAATAAATAATGATTGTGTGAAGGCTTGTGTTAACTTTCAAATTCGCCACAGTGTGGATCGCCAAATAAGCGAATAACTAATGCGGCATTAGAATGTTTTTTCTTTACTGTGACACCATACATCACGTTTAAAAAACACAACAATGAGTGCGGGATGATATTTCCCTGGCATATTAAACGAAATAAAAGGTGTTTCTCTTTACAATCTTCTAAACCGTCGTTTTTTATATACACGAAATTTGACGAGAGAAAGCGTTACTTCCATTTGGTTAAGCTCCATTTTTTTCAAGTTAGACAAAGAAGGGATATTTCTTAATCTTAATTTAAAAGCATCTTTACGCTTGACCTACCGATGCTTACCACCCATTTCCAAAAAAAGACTATTACTTCATTTGTATACACATAATAATAGCAAACAAAGGCCTTTTCTTATATCATTAAACCATTTCACATAATCGTTCGTTGAAATATTGGGTTAGGGATGGACGCAAAAAATCGCCTGTCGTAGCATTTCCGCCTTTATACTTTGATAATAATAGCTCTTATGAAAAACTGTGCAAAAAAGCTGTTTTCTTTTAGTTTTTCCACTAAACGCGAATGGTGTATATAATTTTGGGTCAGAATACATACACTTTTCCGGTTGCTTAATGAGGATCGTTTATATACGAAATAGTATAGCCAATTTAGTTAAGATGCATTAACGAGATTAATATTTCGTCCAATTATTTAGGGAAATTTTATACTAAACATACTTCGATCCCGTCTGTTAATTTAAGTAAGTTACCTTGCGTAATGTTACGAAAGTTTCGTTTCGTCTTCACAAATTATTAACGATGTGCAAATATAATTTAAATTTTAAAGTTCGCTTGTTTTTCTATGTTAATTTTCTCATTTCGTTACCGCGTTAACACAGATCCATTACATTTTCCTTAGATTATTACTTTGTTATTTGCTCTGTCGTTACCTCTATAAAAATTTCTTGGTCATAACTTTCTGACCAATAAAATAATCGATTATTGACTGGAATAGGCAATTACGAAAAGGAAAATTTGGTAGAATTAATTCGCAAGGGTATAGTTACACATTATTTATTGCACAAGGGAATACGTGTGTATAATGACACCACCTACCTGTACGTGCTGAATGTTAAGACATAGTTTAACGAATTTTATGTAGCGGCGGCCCATGCCACAGAGACCTCTCGCGTTTTTTGCTATAAAAAGAACGATTAATATTATTTATTCAAAGAACTACGACATTTTCGATTCGAAACGAAAGCTACAGGAGGGTTCACCGTGAGGTTTCCGCCTGTTTATGGAAATGTATAAACTAATATGCTCTGACAATTTTATTGATGACACCTAATAGTTACTCGGTCAACTAAACCATCGTGTTTTCCAGTTACGGGCTATAGTATTCCCTTTTCTCCCAGATGGATTAAAATGCAATAAATTAAACAAATATAGCAAACAAGCTCATGGATACGACTTGGCTTGGCGTTAGGTATTATATGACTAAAGCTATGCTCATTTGGAATTTCATGCAATTCGGTTCATAACTAACGGAGATGTCAAAAGGGTCAATAATAATCCATTAATTAAACCAATTTCTGAATCTTAAAACAATTTTCCACAAATAACACATAAGGCAACTCTTACCTTGAATAAATCTAGCTGCTGACGCCACGAAGTGAGCTCAGTTCTCGCATCCATTCCTGAAAACAATCAAAGAACACCTCCCAAGCCACAGGAATCGGTATAGAATTAGTTAATTAGGTAATGCCTGAAGGGTCTCACTCTACTCGTAATCTGCTTCTATATCGGTATGCTAATTAATTGACCACCCCCTTCAGAAGGAAGTGGTGGTCTTCAACAACATTCGCGTTTCAAACTCGAACATAACCGAAATGGCAAAGATTCTCAGCATGTACTGTACGTCGAACAAGAATTGGTATGTAACGTAAAACGTGTATGGAACATGAACCCTAAAAGAAATCAAAGGTAAACCTCTTTCTTTGGTGACATAAAATTTACCTACCTCTTAGATAAGAGGGCTAATCGTAAATGAAGCAACGATAGTCGATGAAAATTACATTACAAAAATTACAGCCTAAACCTAAAGAAGATGCTCGATAAGTAAATGAAGTGCAATATGACGATACCTACTTACGCCTAAAGGGTAAAACTCATAGGTCAACTTCGACTGGGATCACAGGCAAATCCCGTCCAAACTAATCACGTCGGAATTCCCAAATTATAAATTCAATCGCCAGAGATCCATATATTCGGAAGACGGCAATTAGAATTCCATGCGTTTTACTTTGCGCGTTCAGCTGTTTTTTCAATCGACGTGTATTTCGATACGGTTTACGAAGAAAATGGACAACCAAAAATCAAATATGATAGCCAAATCCATAAGCCCTTATTCAAGTAGGTACACACTAATGCCCGTTTGCACCGACAAATTTAAGTGGAGCCTTAGCTTAAAATCCATGGCAAGTATTGCCTCAATAATCATTGCTATGGATTTTAAGCTACGCTTAAGCTAAGCTCTACTTAAGTTTGTGGAAAAGGCCATTCATCGAGTAAACAAGGAGCACTGAACCCCACACACAAACGCTGGCAGCTTCTGTACTTTACTTTTCTCTTTAGCACACAAAATCTTGATGACAAACAACATTAACTCGATGAATGAAATGACGAATTGCCGGTGGCTCTTCAGACGGTACAAACTTTTAAGATCATAAGACAACCTTGACAAAGAGCCTCACGTTGCACTAAACTGACATTTTCAACTGACAGACTTTTGCCATAAAGCGGACAAACCAATTTTTGAACTTCTCACACAACTTTCGTTAACTTACTTCTGCACAAAAAAGTGTCAGTTATTTTTTTGCTAATTGTGTACTAACGACAAAACGCGGATGAGTCACTCTAACAAAGTCGGCATTGTTGCAGGGCTCTATAAGTCTGTACCCCCAAAAATCCAGTCTTCGTCTGGAAAATTAAGGGCGACCATTTTTTGGCACTGTGACGGCGGTTTGCTTACTGAGTACAAAAGGGATCACGATTAGTGATGAAGCTTAAGGAAGCACGATTGAACGCTTAAAGTAAAACTCTTGGCGAACAAACACTGCGCTGTTGGTATGTCATTTTCTTCAAACAACAACAAAAGCAGTAACTTCGTTTTTTTTAAGGATAAGTAAATGATTTTCCTTGTGGAAAACAGCTGGTGCAACGGTGGACTAAATGTATTTGGGTAGATGTGTAGCCTTATGGTCTTCTTATAAAGTTTAAATAATTATTGTTTTGTAACCAGTTGCACATGGGGCTTGAACCCTCGACTGGTATACTGGCTTTACACTGCAGTGATAAGGCCAATAATACTGTATGGTGCACTTGTATGGTGGCCTGCCATGCGCAGGGTAACCTACAGGAAGCAGCTAGGAAAGGTCCAGCGACTCGCCTGTCTGGGAGTCACTGGAGCCCTAAAAACCACGCCAACCTTGGCCATGGAGGCACTTCTGGGCCTAGAGCCTTTACACTTAGCTGTGGAGGCAGAGGCTCGGAAAGCTTCCATACGGCTAAACGATTGGGATGAATGGAAGGATCGAGGCAGCCTTGGGCACGGGCGGATCTGGGAGGAAACCCTCAGGACCGATCCCCTCCTCGCAAGGAGGGACGTGATCCGGGCTATCTTGCTAAGACCAAAGCGTTGTAAAGTCATTCTCCCGGATAGGGAGCAGTGGCTGAACTCGGATTGCTCGTTCCTCAAACCTGAGGGGCTCGTGTGGTTTACAGACGGGTCCCAAACAGAAAGGGGAACGGGCATGGGTATATATGGTGATCGACCGAGAGCCAGCGTCAGCGTCTCCCTTGGTCAGCATAGCACCGTGTTTCAGGCAGATATGTTAGCCATCATGACCTGTGCACAGGAAAACCTCCCTAGAGGTTACCGCAATAAGCATATATACATATGCAGCGATAGTCAGGCGGCGTTGAGGGCCCTGTCGGTAGACAGGTTCCGATCAGCTACGGCGCTTGATTGCAGGTGAACCCTAGATAGATTAGGTGAGTCTAATAGGGTAAGCTTGATTTGGGTGCCAGCGCACTGCGGAATAGGGGGCAACGAAAGGGCGGACGAGTTGGCTCGCGAAGGCAGTGGTGGGGTCTTCGTCGGGCCCGAGCCTACCCTAGGGATTGCTCCCTCCGTTGTTAGGGCCAGGATTAAAGATTGGTTGACCAGTCAATTCCAGGCTCAGTGGCAACAAGTAACCGGACTCCGGCAGTCCAAGGCCTTTCTAACAGGGCCCCTTGGCAAATCGGGGTCTTCTAAGCTTCTAAAACTGAATAGATGCCAGATTAGGGAGATCACCGGTGTCCTTACGGGACATTGGATGGTCAACTATCACCTGCATAACATTGGGCTCGCGGAGGAGTCCACGTGCAGGTTCTGTGGCGAGGCAGATGAAACTACCGAGCATATGGTCTGTCACTGTGACGCTTTGATCAGGGACAGATATCAACTCCTTGGAGACAGATACCTGGAACCGAGGAGGGTGAAGCAACTTAAGCTAAACAGGGTCCTATCCTTCATTGAGAGGAACGGGCTCTGAACTCAGTTGCGAAGAAAGGGGGTAGGCACAATGGGCCTCTGATGTGCCTAAGTGCTGCCCGGTCGGGCTCCCCTGAGAATAGAATAGAATAGAACCAGTTGCACAGAGTTTTAGCATTGAATAAACACTTTAAGTGTTAAGTGTTTATTCAATGGTTTTAGTTAGTTCATCAGTTGGCACACATGGCATGCCAATTTAATGCGTCAATTATTGGTATGTGGTGGTTTTTATGATTAAATTGATTAGTATTGTTTTAAATCGACAGTTGCTAGAGATGATCCTTAGTTTTAATTTGCGTTAATTTGATTTGCTGAAATTGCGTTAATTTTCTGTTACAGATTTGCAAATCGAAATGCAGTAAAGTTTAATAGTTAGGGTATATTGCTTAATTATTTTGTTCAATTTCCTTTTTATCACAAACTTAATTATCTATGCCTTTTGTGAACACACGTCACATTATGTATTTATACAGTAATGCATTCGATGAATCACTTTCAATTAGTAGCGGCATAAAAAGGTCAGTAAAGGCATCTACTTTTCGTGCTATAAGCAGACAGTAAGTGCTCACCATTAAAAGTAATTATTAAACCATTAATGTCAACGCTGTTTACGTTCATTATGTATAAAAACTATGTCACTTGAAGCTTTTGAATTTTTAATTAAAATCGAGTTGAAGTTTATGCAAATAGAGGTAGAGATAGGTGTACGTAATAGGTTTTAACCCTATCGACTGATTTAACAGATTAGATAAAATCCTCTTCTATTTTGCGAATGACCACGTGCAGAATTTAATTTGTCGATTTGAAATCCCACTGATAAAATAATTAATTTTGTTGCAAAAGAGGATTGAGCTTAGTTTGCATTATAATTCGTTGTGCATGCAGCCTGGTCATCTATTATATATTTTAAGCTCCGTAAATGCGAGGTTTACCCTCTTAATACTATTAATTTAATAACTCCATCAAAAGTGTGCACTATTGTGCATACTAGTTGTAGTGTTTAGCTCTGATAGAATACGGAATAATTATGATCAAATTTGAGTGACCGGCATTTTGTTTATTTATTTATTCATTTATTTATTTATTGTCCCTCTTGTTCTAGGCCCTCAATAGGCTTACTTGTTGGAAGAATGTTCGTAGCAATTTTTTTGGCGTAGGGCAGCTTAGCCATAGCAACCAGTTATGATATTACGGAGTAATCTTCTTCAATCCTAATCTTCGTAATAAGCTTTTAATATAGAATTTCAGACAAGCACACTCACACCAATGGTCCTATCATTTTATTTCATAAGGCACAAAAAACATGGACCACCGGTAAGGGGCGACAATATGTTTTACTTGTACTTGGCCCTATACGTGCGAATTTGTGCCCGGAGTATAAATTTATTTGTGAAGAATTGTGTTAAGATTCAGTAATTAGTTTGGTAATCAATCATTCTTGATTGGAGGTTTGTTAAACTGTAAACATTTTCAGTTGCCCAGTCAAGATACTCAGATTTGTGTGTAACGTAACTTATAATTTTGAATATTTGTGTGTTACGCTATCCCATTGTGGAGTTTATTTTTGATTTGATTTTGGTGTGAATAAACAAGTATTTATTTGGTACCTAAATTGATTTGCACTGTTATTACTACCCTCGCATCTTATCAATTTCCTACGGAGAGAGTTCAGTTAGAAATTGAGTGGCGCTCAACCATTGGTAAGTGCAACGAAGTTACGAAGATCATTTTACCCAGAACGAACAACCGCTGTGCAAGATTCTCAAGCTCTTATTTTGTGTTTAACCCTGAGCTAGTTGGTTGTTTATGCGGCATGTTTGAGGAAACGTAACGCCAATTCTACTTACCCTTTATAATGTTTTTTTTATTAATTGGGTTTAGTATTGTTATAATTTAAATTTTTAATGTGAAAAGCAAACATTATGATTGGACTTACACTTTATAAATATGCGCTACTTTACCATAAACATTTCTACAAGAAAAAAGGACTCCTCAGAAACAATTCTGAACCATTACTGATCCCAAATTAAGTAGTCAAGTTCTACTAGAGCCTAGAGCTAGAATGTGAACCTGTAACTAACAATACATTTAGGAATAAAGCAAAGTATTACATAATTAAATATTGATTAACAACACTTTTACATGCATATTTGAATTACAATAAACACGTAATTAAAAAAAGTACTTATGCCTTCTTCTTATTTTCCACATTTCTTAGCTGTGCGGTGGTATCTAATTTCTACGCCTTGAGTGAATTTCGAATTCGACATCAACACATGACACGTACTCTCCAGTTATAGTATCGTTTCCCTTGAATTGTAATTTCCAAAATGCGTTTGGTAACGGCAGAATGGTTAACAGCTTTTCATTAATGGGGGTGGGTGCGAATGTATAGTTTCCCTAAAAATATGTGACCTTTAGTAATCGTCACTAATTGCGTTGTTGAAATACAGAGTGTCCGACGAAATGGGTAGGTGATTGTATGAGAAACTAATGTGATTAGGTTTCTGTAAAATTGCAATGGTGTATTTAATGAGCACGTTTTAGCTAACGCACTGATATACCCAAACACCAATATTGCCAACCTTGGTTCATCATTAAACTGCTGCTCAATAGAGGGCGCTTTTAAGTATACCTAAATGTGTTACCTATAAAATGCATAAGGTTAACAATCTGTTGTTATGTATATCTGTGGCTAAGGTATTTTGAATTAAGCATAAGGAAATTTATTTTGTGCAGGAGTAAATTTTCCAAAAATTTTAGAAAACTCGAATCCAATTTCCCATTAATTTCCCACATAAACACACTGTGTACCCTAGGCATTCATCATAATATGTATAATAGACCGTAAATAGAAGTACAATGACGTTTAACAAATATAATCATAGTGTACATTAGGCAAAGTAAACAATTAGCAATTAGTTCTTCTTAATTTTTTTTATTTCCTTAATTTCCCTGGATAACCTAGCATAGTCAATACATTTTAGACGATGGATCAAAGTTAAGGCACCGGTAGTAAACATCTCAAGTTTTACGTACTTGAAATACAATCAACACTCCTTAAATATTTAAGACCTATTCTGCTGTATATTCATTTCTGCTGCTGCATTAAAATTTAATAGAAAGTTTTAAACTGAGGGAAGGAGAGTCCCTAATAAAATAATAAAATTATTTTTTAGGCGTGTTCAAGAGCGTAAAATCGTTTTAGCTATTTGTTATTCATTCAGCTTTCTGAGAGTTCTTCTCATAAATATAATTAATATACACATTTTATGCTTATCCTATTTGACATTTCTTTCTGCATGGATGTTTTGCAAACCATTAATTATATTTGCAGATATAGTTTGTAATACCCCCTAATGGATTTAATACCGAGATCTGGAACTTAGAGTCATTATAGTAGCAGTAAGTAATTAATGAACTTATTACAATTATACAACCGCAGTTTGTAATAAGATAATGGGTTCCTCCTTTAGTACATATATGATTACTGGCGTTCTTCGCATAAGTTTTTGCAGCAGTTATATTAGACTTGGATTTAACAACTCACCACGTTAATAGGGCAACGTGGAGGCATACTAAAATTGTCCATAAAAGGTGTCCAAATCTGATTTTTCTTCCCCATAAGTTCACATATGTCATTTGATGTGTAATCTTTTAAATAATATTCACAACTGTCCATGTGCTCATAGTCTTCGCATTTCCAGAAGGTAACCGACATCTGAAAGAAAATAATCTGTAGGTAATTGGCCGATCCACAACGCGCGTGTGTTTACATTTAATAAACAAGTGGTTCGTTAAATAGTATTGACCAATTATATTCACTAATTAAGACTCGTTCTTAAAATCGTACCTTTCTACGTCCATCCGGGCGATAACTCTTGACGTACCGAAAGTGAAGCCTAAATAGCACACGCAATCATCCAGCTTTAACGAACACCTGGTACATGGATGAAATCGGACGTGCACTTCGATACTAAAAACCGCATCGTCTAGATATCATTATTTATATTGCAGAAATTAATTGTGTTTTATTGCAACTGTTGATGATAAGTAAACAATTTATCAGTTTTTTAACCGTTCCCCTACAGATATTTCAATTATCTTTACAGCATCCGAAAGCTCTCTTATTATTATTATATTATTATATTGTAGGATTTCAGCCCCGTTACGAAATTATTGGCCGATTTTAGTTTAGTAAAAAAGGAGTACAATTCTACTTATGTATTTAGAAATTTCAATCCGGCCAATTAAGTGAGTATAGTTTACCATATTAATTAACTGTGTTGCAGCAATCTTTATCAAAATGAGTCGTGTTTGGTATCGTTAGAATCGCGCTTAAATAGCATGAATTTTAAGACTGGTCGCTGATTTTTATTGTTGAAAAATCTAGACGACGAGAGACAATGTGATTATTAAGATGATTTTAATTTTACAGCAACAAACTTACAGTTCATATATATATATATATATATATATATATATATATATATATATATATATCTATTATTGATATAAGTCGAGATCCGGATAATAGTAGGATAACCTGAGATCCCCCTTTAAAGTTAAAAATATGCGTGTATAATGGGTTGCCAATGACATGAAATATGTTCTTCTATCATTACCCCTATAGAGGGGAAAGAAATTCATACAATTAAAATTATCCATATAAAAAGCAGTTAGGATGAGATCAAAAAATAAATACACTTAAGTAGAGATCATATAGTGTATAAAATGACATTGGTGTATTAAGTAGAGATCATGCGGTGTTGTCAAATGTACTTGTTCTAAAAATAGATTTCGTTATCTTTTGCGAATACTTAACAAGTTGTTAGCCTTCATGTGGGATTCCTTCGCGTATTCTTTCTTCGATAAAGCGTTAATATTATTTGGCACCCGGGGCTTGAAAATATTATAACATTTAATTATATAATACCTAGTGTAATAGGTACTCTATTTTACATCGATGATAAATTAAAACGATTACCTATTTATTGAAGGAAAGAGTTCCCGTTGGAAATGATTTTTTTATTTTTCTAACAGCTGATAGTGGTTCATAAGTCTACATCTTTGAATTAAAGGACCCAATTCAAACTCACTTTCAAAGTACAATTGCCATTATAATTAATGTAATAAATTTTTGCCATTAACTGAAATGCTTCAAAATTGATTATGCATAAGTATTCATCCTACAATCATGTATAAACACCAAACCCAAAGAAATCATTATCAAATTGCTTTCTTATCTCTTTTCCAGTACCGTATGGCGCATGGTTGGTAAAAAGCAATCATAAGAACTCTAAAGTTATTTGCTTATGATTACATGTAAACCATTAGGTTGTTCAGTATTTCGTAAAGAAATCTGTGAAAAGTTCATTTTTGAAGAAAGATGCCTTGGTTAGTCAAACTGGTTCAAACCATGGAGGTGGCCATTTTGGTTCAAAAATATCTAATTCATCCTCCAATCATGTATAAACACCAAACCCAATCAAATTGCTTTCTTATCTCTCGTCCAGTACCGTATGGTGCATGGTTGGTAAAAAGCAATCACAAGGACTCTAAAGTTATTTGCTTATGATTACATGTAAACCATTAGGTTGTTCAGTATTTCGTAAAGAAATCTGTAAAAAGTTCATTTTTGAAGAAAGATGCCTTGGTTAGTCAAATGGTTCAAACCATGGAGGTGGCCATTTTGGTTCAAAAACATCTAATTCATCCTCCAATCATGTATAAACACCAAACCCAAAGAAATCATTATTAAATTGCTTTCTTATCTCTTTTCCAGTACCGTATGGTGCATGGTTGGTAAAAAGCAATCATAAGAACTCTAAAGTTATTTGCTTATGATTACATGTAAACCATTAGGTTGTTCAGTATTTCGTAAAGAAATCTGCAAAAAGTTCATTTTTGAAGAAAGATGCCTTGGTTAGTCAAATTGGTTCAAACCATGGAGGTGGCCATTTTGGTTCAAAAACATCTAATTCATCCTCCAATCATGTATAAACACCAAACCCAAAGAAATCATTATCAAATTGCTTTCTTATCTCTCTTCCAGTATCGTATGGTGCCTGGTTGGTAAAAAGCAATCACAAGAATCTAAAGTTATTTGCTTATGATTACATGTAAACCATTAGGTTGTTCAGTATTTCGTAACGAAATCTGCAAAAAGTTCATTTTTGAAGAAAGATGCCTTGGTTAGTCAAATTGGTTCAAATCATGGAGGTGACCATTTTGGTTCAAAAACATCTAATTCATCCTCCAATCATGTATAAACACCAAACCCAAAGAAATCATTATTAAATTGCTTTCTTATCTCTCGTCCAGTACCGTATGGTGCCTGGTTGGTAAAAAGCAATCACAAGGACTCTAAAGTTATTTGCTTATGATTACATGTAAACCATTAGGTTGTTCAGTATTTCGTAAAGAAATCTGTGAAAAAGTTCATTTTTGAAGAAAGATGCCTTGGTTAGTCAAATTGGTTCAAACCATGGAGGTGGCCATTTTGTTTCAAAAATATCTAATTCATCCTCCAATCATGTATAAACACCAAACCCAATCAAATTGCTTTCTTATCTCTCGTCCAGTACCGTATGGTGCATGGTTGGTAAAAAGCAATCACAAGAACTCTAAAGTTATTTGCTTATGATTACATGTAAACCATTAGGTTGTTCAGTATTTCGTAAAGAAATCTGTAAAAAGTTCATTTTTGAAGAAAGATGCCTTGGTTAGTCAAACTGGTTCAAACCATGGAGGTGGCCATTTTGGTTCAAAAACATCTAATTCATCCTCCAATCATGTATAAACACCAAACCCAAAGAAATCATTATCAAATTGCTTTCTTATCTCTCGTCCAGTACCGTATGGTGCATGGTTGGTAAAAAGCAATCACAAGAACTCTAAAGTTATTTGCTTATGATTACATGTAAACCATTAGGTTGTTCAGTATTTCGTAAAGAAATCTGCAAAAAGTTCATTTTTGAAGAAAGATGCCTTGGTTAGTCAAACTGGTTCAAACCATGGAGGTGACCATTTTGGTTCAAAAACATCTAATTCATCCTCCAATCATGTATAAACACCAAACCCAAAGAAATCATTATCAAATTGCTTTCTTATCTCTTTTCCAGTACCGTATGGCGCATGGTTGGTAAAAAGCAATCATAAGAACTCTAAAGTTATTTGCTTATGATTACATGTAAACCATTAGGTTGTTCAGTATTTCGTAAAGAAATCTGTGAAAAGTTCATTTTTGAAGAAAGATGCCTTGGTTAGTCAAACTGGTTCAAACCATGGAGGTGACCATTTTGGTTCAAAAACATCTAATTCATCCTCCAATCATGTATAAACACCAAACCCAAAGAAATCATTATTAAATTGCTTTCTTATCTCTCGTCCAGTACCGTATGGTGCCTCGTTGGTAAAAAGCAATCACAAGGACTCTAAAGTTATTTGCTTATGATTACATGTAAACCATTAGGTTGTTCAGTATTTCGTAACGAAATCTGCAAAAAGTTCATTTTTGAAGACAGATGCCTGGGTTAGTCAAATTGGTTCAAATCATGGAGGTGACAATTTCGGTTCAAAAATATCGAACTTATCCGGCAATCATGTGTAAACACCAAACCCAAAGAAATCAGGATAAAACCAAAGCGTACCGCGTTAGGACCCAACTTGGACAAAACGTACCGCGTTTCGCCGTGGTCCAATCAGAACGGCCAATTTTTGCCGTATGGTTAATACGTGGTACGTTCTGCCTAAATGCGTACGGTACCTAATTGGTAAAATCAATCATAAACAATTTACCAAATTCTCTTTTTAGACAGCGCTGTAATATCTTTGGTTCTTTTCCCGATGAGCTTGGTATAGAAATAACGATTTTGACATCTTTTGATTAAAATACAAGTGGTCATCGAAAGTGTACCAAATTCCCTTATTGGGCACCGTGGTAGGTGTGTTCCAGCTTATAGTTACGATACCCTTAGAATCCATTATGACCCTCTTATTAATTTAATGCGCTTACTAAAATATACTAAACGTTATTTTACATTTCTCCTCAATCCACCAGTTTAATCTCTTTAATACAAATCCGCCCTTGTAACGTAACGTGGATTAGGAATAATACATACGAGGTAGCAGATAACAAATTATTTACGTTATAGCGCACATAGTACAGCTACCTCTTTCATTATTTGCTATCGCACTTTAAAGCGAGAGTACCGCTTTACAATGTTGCCGTTTATTTGGATCTCACTTTATTTAAAATATAACGTATTATATATAACGTAAGCAGCGCCCCCTAAGATGGTCACTCAAGAACTTCGCGTGTATAAATTTTGACAAAAACCTAAAAGTTGAGATCCGGGCGAAAATTGAAATTTAGCTTCCTGTATGATCGACCGAGCTAATAGACTCGATATACACAGTAAAAAAGGCGAGATCCGAAAACGGATCTCGGGTTTACCAAATGGATCTCACCTTATCTGCAATATATGTAAAAATGATCTCACCTTAGCGCTTTTTAAATCTATATATATATATATATATATATATATATATATATTATATATATATATATACATCCCGCTATCATTATTGCGTCCGTACGTATTTGTACTTTATTGCGTCTCCTAGAACGGATAGGAATTCTTAAACTATTGCCGCGAATGTTGGTTTGGAATCGTATGTCGTGGCTAGAATCCTAACCAGATTTCAAAAATTCCCAGTATTTCGATATACGAATTTTCAGTCATATTGAATCATTCGTGCGTCCTTTCATATGCGCCATTGTCACACCCGTATATGCATTTCGCCGTATATTATTGCGTCCTGCAATGTTGCCAATGTTAATGCTCAGTCATTCCTCGTCTAATCACATATTCAAGAGGACGTTGATCCGGCAGGAATTAATTTAATTATACGAGTCCAATTGCTTTTCCTTGTAAAGGTGTGGAACTTAGTATAAAATTTTGATTTTGGTTTTTGTCGACGTATGTCTCTATTGTAATTACTTGTATTGAATTTGTAAGGTAGAAGTAGATAATTATAAATAAATGAATGTTTTCTTATAAGTTATTGGTGATCGATTTCGCTTTTATTTAGCATATTCGGACCTTAGCGTCAATTAATAAAGGTCCGAAGATGCTAAATAAAAGCGAAATCGATCACGTATAAGAAAACATTCATTTATTACTATAATTACTTACTTTTACCTTATCTACAAATAAAACAATTTTATTGAATAAAATCTTTTGAATTTTTACATTTTCGCAGATCAGCTCGGGGTTACGGAATAATGCAAAAAAAAATAAAAGTGTACGCTTGTAGTAAAAATTTGTTTTTAAATGCTGGAAATAGTATAAGAGACGTCACGTATCAATTGAACCTCCCCAAGTTAATATTTACAGCCATTAAAGGGGGGTCAGCTGTTAACCATCAACTAAAAATATTCAAAAGCGAAATTTAATTTGTTGATAACCAAATACAACCTTTTAGGTTAAACCATTTTATTGAATAGAATTTTTTGAATTGTTACATTTTCGGAGATCAGCTCGGGGTTACGGAATAATGCACAAAAATTAAAGTGTACGCTTGTAATAAAAATTTGTTTTTAAATGGTGGGAATAGTACAAGAGACGTCACGTTTCAATTGAACCTCGCCAAGTTAATATTTACAGCCATTAAAGGGGGGGTCAGCTGTTAACCATCAACCAAAAATATTCAAAAGTGAAATTTAATTTGTTGATAACCAAGTACCACCTTTTAGGTTAAACCATTTTATTGAATAGAATTTTTTGAATTGTTACATTTTTGGACATCAGCTCTGGGTTACGGAATAATGCAAAAAAATTAAAGTGTACGCTTGTAGTAAAAATTTGTTTTTAAATGCTGGGAATAGTATAAGAGACGTCACGTTTCAATTGAACCCCGCCAAGTTAATATTTACAGCCATTAAAGGGGGGTCAGCTGTTAACCATCAACCAAAAATATTCAAAAGTGAAATTTAATTTGTTGATAACCAAATACCACCTTTTAGGTTAAACCATTTTATTGAATAGAATTTTTTGAATTGTTACATTTTTGGACATCAGCTCTGGGTTACGGAATAATGCAAAAAAATTAAAGTGTACGCTTGTAGTAAAAATTTGTTTTTAAATGCTGGGAATAGTATAAGAGACGTCACGTTTCAATTGAACCTCGCCAAGTTAATATTTACAGCCATTAAAGGGGGGTCAGCTGTTAACCATCAACCAAAAATATTCAAAAGTGAAATTTAATTTGTTGATAACCAAATACCACCTTTTAGGTTAAACCATTTTATTGAATAGAATTTTTTGAATTGTTACATTTTTGGACATCAGCTCTGGGTTACGGAATAATGCAAAAAAATTAAAGTGTACGCTTGTAGTAAAAATTTGTTTTTAAATGCTGGGAATAGTATAAGAGACGTCACGTTTCAATTGAACCTCGCCAAGTTAATATTTACAGCCCTTAAAGGGGGGGTCAGCTGTTAACCATCAACCAAAAATATTCAAAAGTGACATTTAATTTGTTGATAACCAAATACCACCTTTTAGGTTAAACCATTTTATTGAATAGAATTTTTTGAATTGTTACATTTTTGGACATCAGCTCTGGGTTACGGAATAATGCAAAAAAAAAATAAAGTGTACGCTTGTAGTAAAAATTTGTTTTTAAATGGTGGGAATAGTATGAGAAATGTCACGTTTCAATTGAACCTCGCCAAGTTAATATTTACAGCCATTAAAGGGGGGTCAGCTGTTAACCATCAACCAAAAATATTCAAGAGCGGAATTTAATTTGTTGATAACCAAATACCACCTTTTAGGTTAAACCATTTTATTGAATAGAATTTTTTGAATTGTTACATTTTCGGAGATCAGCTGGGGGTTACGGAATAATGCAAAAATTTAAAGTGTACGCTTTTAGTAAAAATTTGTTTTTAAATGGTAGGAATAGTTTAAGAGACGTCACGTTTCAATTGAACCTCGCCAAGTTAATATTTACAGCCATTAAAGGGGGGTGAGCTGTTAACCATCAACCAAAAATATTCAAAAGCGGAATTTAATTTGTTGATAACCAAATACCACCTTTTAGGTTAAACCATTTTATTGAATAGAATTTTTTGAATTGTTACATTTTCGGAGATCAGCTCTGGGTTACGGAATAATGCAAAAAAATTAAAGTGTACGCTTGTAGTAAAAATTTGTTTTTAAATGGTGGGAATAGTATAAGAGACGTCACGTTTCAATTGAACCTCGCCAAGTTAATATTTACAGCCCTTAAAGGGGGGGTCAGCTGTTAACCATCAACCAAAGATATTCAAAAGTGACATTCAATTTGTTGATAACCAAATACCACCTTTTAGGTTAAACCATTTTATTGAATAGAATTTTTTGAATTGTTACATTTTTGGACATCAGCTCTGGGTTACGGAATAATGCAAAAAAAAAATAAAGTGTACGCTTGTAGTAAAAATTTGTTTTTAAATGGTGGGAATAGTATGAGAAATGTCACGTTTCAATTGAACCTCGCCAAGTTAATATTTACAGCCATTAAAGGGGGGTCAGCTGTTAACCATCAACCAAAAATATTCAAGAGCGGAATTTAATTTGTTGATAACCAAATACCACCTTTTAGGTTAAACCATTTTATTGAATAGAATTTTTT
>NW_022171744.1:0-2467 GCF_008802855.1 Photinus pyralis
TATTATAATTACAATAAGTAACAACATCCACAACTCATTTGCTATAACAATTTAAAAGTTACGTTAAGGCGTCTAATGGTCCGAATCTTTACGAATCTGCGAGAACTTTCAGGAACCAAAAATTTTAGGAGCTATTAAGGACTTGCATGAAGTTTCACCAGTTTTTACAAGTCTCCAAGAGCTTCTAGAATTCTTTTGGCGTCTTTAAAGCCATGTGTGTTTATTAGCCATTAATCGTGTTCAACAGATCTGTAACTGTCTAAAGCGTTCTAGTATTCTTTAAAGGTATCTAAGAATCTCTAAGGGCATTCAAGAGCCACCAACCGTTTTCAATGGCCCCCTCAACATTTTAGCAGCCTGACATTGTAAATTTCTTCGTCTTATTTATTTACTTATTGCACCTCTCTTGTTCTGGACCCTCAACAAGCTTCGCCCAATTACAAAGTGATCCGCATAATGCTTAATGCTTCTTCTTTAGTTGTAGTAGGTGCGTTGGGATATACGTTTCGTACTTAGTTCCCAGGTTAGCTCAGATAAAAGTAGGGTGAGAATAGGAAAAAATTCACTTAATCTTTCTTTCACTGATAATTTAGTAATCAAAACTTCGTAATCAGCATTTTAAAAAATGCTAACTCAAATTGATATTTACTTGTGCAACTTCCATATTAGCGTTTTAAAAAAATCACTCAAAAAATACAAAAACCTAATTCCCAAACTAAAGCAATGTACGATTCATTCTAAATAAACAAAGTTAAATCATTAATTTAATACTTTAATCTATTTCGTTTTTTCATTGGAATAAGATGCAAGAAATAAAGACAAACATCCGTACCTTTTTGTTCTTTCCAGGTGCAATTATCTTCTATTCTCGATTTTCCGTTATGAAGATACTAACGCCTGCAGAATCATATGGGTTTGATGTACTGCATCTCTCTTTTCTTTAAATATTATTCAGGTAAGTTTGATGGTAATGGAGTATGGGATTCCGAAAAACACATAAACTGTTTGGATTCTCGTATCGATCATTCATATTGAGAACACATAGGATAACTTGTTCGCGCACTCACGTGATTTTTACGTATTTTGCGAATTTGACTTAATTTTATCCCTAAACAAAATTGCTCAGCGTAGATTTTCCTTGGCCAAAACGTGACGTTAAACCCCGCCTCTCCTCGCCTTGCCCCCCGTTACCTTAATTCTACATCATATTGACACACGCCTTATCTCTATATTCCATGTTAAAAATAACTTCGCTCGAGATACAATATGAATCTTTATAATGTACAAAAAAGAAAGAAAAAGGAAATTTCTTGAAATGGACAAAACGTGGCCTGTTACATGCGGGAATTGTGGATTTCTTCATTATAAATTTTATTAAAGCTTTAATGAATTTAAACAATTTTATTATTTCATAGTAACTAGATAAATCCTGCGTAGTTCTTGGATTCATATATTTAGGCTCAGAATCTGACAAATCTGTCCTTGCTACAAAAAAGAGAGCTGACAGCAACATTCGCCCTCCCACTGTATATGAAAACGGAAGGCAACGGTGGCATAAGTGGTGCCTTGTTTTATCATCGTGCCCAGACTTCTCATCGAAAAATTTACACAACGATTAACTGTCATATGAAGCGGGAAGGAGGCATTGTTTCCATGTAAAAAATGTGAGACGTATGGCAGGGCAGAAAGTAATGAGTAAATCGGATTGAAGGAACAAAATCTGTAGGGGATGTGCGGAATTGCGGAAGAAACGATTATATAGAAGAATGCAAACGATAGCACAAATGATGCCTTCTTCTTGGAGCTGGTGAAAGCGGAAGGATGGATATGGGGAAATAAACGCAAACTTCGATATAATTTAGTAGTACGCCACTGGTATAAAAACATCCAACAAAACTAAATACTCAAGAACGAAAAAGAGCGTATGAAGTTAGAGGTCTTTAATAAAATGAGTAATGATAAATTTCTCTCGCCGTAAATATGATAAATAACTTATGTTGTGACGTCTTAGATAAAATAAATAAATAAATAAATAAATAAATAAATAAATAATAAATAAATAAATAAGTAATACAATCGGTTGCCTCCATCAAGCCTTTTTGGTGGCAATTGATGTTTTATTTTATGGCATATGTTAAATTGACATTTTAATATGTTTGAATGCGTAGGCTAAGCCTAGGGCTAAGCCGTTGTATAACCGTAAGGATAGATAAAGTGATCACTTTAACTGTAAGGGTAGATAAAGTGAAACAAATGATTGTGCATTCTAATGACATCTGTCATTCTTTTTCAAATCACGATTTAAAATGACGTTCAAAACATATGACAATTCTGTTTCTATAGAGTCGATCTCGACGGCAGAACCTAAGCTTGCTATTTTTAACGCCTCTAAATTAAATTCAGAATTGTCAGAAGCCTTACAATGATTTATATGGCTTCTGCTATAAAATAAAGTTTTGTATTATAC
>NW_022171745.1:0-682 GCF_008802855.1 Photinus pyralis
ATCATTACCCAAAGTTTCGTATCAATCGGATGAACGGTTTAGGCAAGCATAAGGGACATTCGTACGTACAGACAGACGGAATTTCTTTTATTATATAGAAACTTTCCCGGGCATACCTCCAACTATTCCCCAAAGTTTCATCGCAATCGGATGAACGGTTTAGGCAGGCATAAGAGACATACAAACATTCATTTTTATTTATATAGAAGATGAGTAGCAGATGATACCATACACTCCATAATCCTGTAATCCCAAAAATGGTAAATACTTAAGATGTTAACATTTAGGGACTTGTGACTATGCACTATTTTGGGTTAGCAACAACAAACTCGTTATACATTTATTAAGAAAATTACAATGCCTGTAACCAGTGGTGTTCTCATAGGGTATACCGTAAACTCCATATACGCCGTATATGCTCAAGAATTTTGTAGACATATAGCGTATACTCTCAATCAAGGCGACATGATAATTACACATCATGCGAACGGAAAGTCCTATTTTATCCGAAACGTTTTTTATCAATATCAAATTTTTAAAAATTTGTCAGGTTTGACCGGTGGAGCCCTCTCCCCTACGTTTTACTGGAAACACCACAACCACCCGCTTAACTGAGTACACTCTCAAAGAAATTGATGACAACTTCGCTGTCTGTAGGTAACATAAAAGTTTCAACTCTTTC
>NW_022171746.1:0-404 GCF_008802855.1 Photinus pyralis
AAAAGAGATTTAACCATGTTGTGCTGTCAGTATGTGCCAGTTTTTGAATTTTACGGTTACCACTCTAGCTTTTTGAAAAAAAAAACGCGCCACTGAATATTTATTTGGTGTGAATGTATCTATTGAAATTGCACAAAAACTATTTTGGGCATAGGACACTTCGCCGAATGCCCACAAGGGCGATACGATATTTTGGTGGTCCATATCGCCAACTAGGGACACCACGCTGACAGTTCTCATGTACGTAGAAGTTTCATTGAGAATGTTGCTTCAATTACATACATATGTTAATAGAAATTGAGAGTTAAGAATATTTCTTTAGCTTAATTAATTAATAGTATTGTAACGGAAACGCTCCAGACATGACGTCGCCTTTGGGCGCTCTGGAATTTTCTACGCGCGCG
>NW_022171747.1:0-2840 GCF_008802855.1 Photinus pyralis
TAAATCTTCACTACTTACTTTTGTGGCTTCTTGTAAATTTCCTGGGCGCCACCTAATTCCAATATAAGTTTCGCTTACACTACCGGAACTAGGAAAGGTAGCTTTAATTTAAAATAGGCAATTAATGACCCACAAATAAAAAGTTTTATTCGGTGCACTGCACCATGAAATAAATTCAAAATTGCACAACTTAGATTCGCCACTGGGAATTCATAATCTTATTTAAGGTAAGCAGCAACTCAAAATATGAATCCTCCCAAAGTTAACAAAAGAAGGGGTTTACCTAAAATTTCCCATAAAATGTTGAATAAAATACACCAGAATCTCTGGAGTTAACACACAAATATCGTTACAGTGGCAAAATAATGAATTAAATTGAAAATAGATACCTTAATTTATAGCTTGAGTGGGCAATGAAATTATTCGGATCTTACGAGCTCGTTCGTACTTTACATAAATTGTTATCACTCCATAACGAGAGTAATTTTTTGACTAGCTAAAAATATTGTACCCCAAAAATGTCAAGCTTACCAATTAACAGTAATAATCTTGGCTCTATGCAGGCCAATTATCAATTGATCACCACCGAGGTGGGTCAAATGCAAACACACAAATTTACAAAAAGGTTTAACAATGCTACATCACCGTACGATCAATATTTAGGTCTTCTTTTCCACAGGTCCTGGTATATGGTTGCACGTGGAATGACAAATGCTGCTCTAAGTGTTACACAAAGTGTCGGAAGCAAGGTAGCGGCTTCAAGATATGTACGACTCGGCCATTAAGTTATTTCAATGGTTTGATGCTAGATCGGACACACTGCACTCCAGTACTTAGTCGATTTACTTTCCTATGCCCCCTTATCCGCAACACAATGTGGTCTATAGTTTCGTTTCACAGGTAAACAGTCGGATCGCAGTTCTTGACCCCAATACGTGAACTCTAAAATAATAAACTAATGGGTGGTACCTACGTTTTTACACAAGAATAAATGCGAACCTCTACATGGAGAGAGTCAACGGAAAATAAAAGAGCTTCGTGAACGTACGAAAGTGAATGGAAGTTATCCTACGATCGTTGTCCGAATGGTCCCCTAAAATAGAAATAACGGTAGTGTGGATTCGAACACACAGAGAACTTACAATTATGCTTACGTTCCTTTAGAAGAACTCCTTTCGGATTAAATGGTTACCATGCCAAAAAGAAATGGCAGGTACAATGATGGTTCACTTGTTTTTAAAGATGCTTTCGCCAAATTGTTGAAAACAAATGAACAGGAACTAAATTAGCACTTAAATCAGGATGAACCGCACGACCGTTCTCTTCGGGTTAGCAAGTAAAAACACGCTGAATTTTTCCATTTCCGGCCCCAATGAAACAACGAAGTTTTGCTCCAACCAATAACGCGGTCAATCGAAGCTTACAATACCATATATGGTTACGGTATCAAATTACATAGGTTATCTAAAGCGGAAATTGGATTTTAGACCAATAATAGAAATATAAAACATTAAAACGGGCAGGTACGGAAATAAACGAATGTGAAGGTTACAAAAAGGTGACTACCACAGAATAGAAAAGTTATAAACAGGGTGATTGAAATGGAAATACGAACAAAATGTTGATATAATAATAAAAACTGTTACAAAGAATTCGATTTTACTTCGAATTCCTTTTATTGCGGTAAAAATGCGCAGAAAAAAGAAATAAAGATGTTTTAATTAAGGCAGTTGGGCACTGGGAAACAAAAGAAAATATTTTAACAACATTAAAGAGGAGAGAGAAGACAGATTTCAAAAAAGCCTATTTACCTACTGTCAAAAACGGTATATCTTAAAACTGCCCCCCTGTTTTTACCGCTTTTCTTAAAATTTTTCTATTGGAATAATATTTTTTATTTTTGGTTATTAAAATATAAGTCGTTACGAAATTTTTGCTACACCGCGGCCCGCGCACCTCCGTACGATAAAAAAATAGATTTTTCATCCCCTTGAAAAAGAGGTGATTTTTTTCAGAAATCGTGAGATCTTGGAAACGGTTTAACTTTACGGGCCCAAAAAATATTTCTTTTTTATCATAAAACAAGTTATGTTCCCTCCAAATTTCAAACCCCTACGACATTTTTTTCACAAGAATAAGAATTAAAAACGAAAGAAACAGTTTTTCTGGTTTTTCTAGGAAAATTGGAGGTTATGTGAAAATAGTGTGGATAAAAAAGTTGCTCATATTTTAATCTCTATAACTTTCACATTGAACATTTTCGTCTAAAATTAATAGTTTTGCCACAATTTGCAAAACACCACTTTCCACCCCTTTCAACACCCGTGATTTCACCCGCGGAAAAATTCAGCTGTTTTTAGCGCATTTCCACAAAAAAAAAAAAATGCGCTATTGTGGCCACTTTGTCCGTCCGTCCGTCCGTCCGCCCGCTAACTTTGCGACGCTACTAGTTTTTTATCTTAAGAGCTATTGTTCTACTTTTTTCGCTATTTGGTTCGTTATGGTGTCGAGTCTTGTACCAAGGAAGGAATTTTTTCTGTACCGCGTACAAAAAAAGTTATTGTAAAAAAAAACAAAAAACCGTTTTTTACATGTTCCATAATTTTACACTTTTGCCGTTTATTAACGATCCTAGAGATCGTTTATAATTTTGCATTGCTATTTGTGCCTGTTGGTCTGTCCGTCTGTTCCTTTGTCTGTCCATCTATCTGTCTGTGTGAACGATAACTTTGTTTAGAAATGTTCGATCGCTTTTACATCTCCGTTAGTTATGAACTGAATTGCATGAAATTGCATGAAATTCAATATGGGCATAGCTTTAGCCATATAATACGCAATGC
>NW_022171748.1:0-63384 GCF_008802855.1 Photinus pyralis
TCATTTTTTGTTCCTTGGATTGCTCCTTCGTTAGTTTTTGTTTATTACCTAGGTACTACTGAAATCCTTCTATTCTCTTTCATCTATTGTGTATTGATATACTTAGTTGCGGACATATTCTAGTAAGCGATGAGATCATTTCCGTCGTCCCGATTGAGGGTATAATAACTCTGCTTCCGCGGACCCATCTCACGATTGACCCATCAATTCTAAAGCCTTCAGCAACCTCAAGAATGTGTCAAGGGTCAAGATTCAAGACTCATGAGCCAATAGCATAACGATTCGAAAGGAGCAAAATTCAAGAAGCAAGATTTATGTGTCACAATTAAACAGTGAGAAGTCAATACTAAAGGGTTAAAGTGGTAAATTTAAGTGTCAATATTCAGAAATCAATAGACAAAGTTCAGCGATTGGCATCTAAGGGTTAACGTTCGAGAACTGCCAATCAAAGCTCAAAGTTTAGGGATCAAGATTGAACTTTTAAAATGTTGGATGCAAGTTAAACGAGTCACAATTCAATAATGAAATATGTAAGTGCCAGTACCATATGACAACTTTGTTTTTTTGCCAATTGTAACGGGTGGTCGCTTTAGAATTAAATGAGTTGCGGTTTGAATTCAGATATTGGTCAACATAGGGGAAGTTGCAGTAATACCGCTTTATAGCGAACAGGAACGAAATTACGTCTGGAAATAAAAGGCGATGACAACATACGTAGTCCGAAAAAGTGTCTGGGTTTACATCTTTCGAGATAAGCGAGGAGAGAGAAAGCGTGTATGCGGAGATTATAAGTCCGGGGATGAGGTTGGTCTTTCAAACAGTGCGCACGCATTATTTGTCCCTGTGAGAACTTTAGTAGCTCGCATTTCTTTCGTACCTAATTTCGTCAGCAATTACTTACTATCTTAGCTGCGCTTAATTGTTGTGGGTGAACACTTTAAGCAAGTTTCAGTTAAGTGTTGCCGATTGTTACTGTGAGCGCTAATTTCCAACTAAGAACGTTTCTGCTATTTTTTATCAATTGCGTCGTTAACAACGCGTCGTAGTCAAACTCGTGTTGAACAAATTGGTGACGAAGTGCGAGTTTCCAGAGCCTAAATTTTACATTGATTTGTAGGTCATTCATTTTGCGAATGATAGAATTTACGCGAGGGAACATTTCCGAATCAAAGATGCACTTTTCAAATAAAAACGGAATTAAACTAAACATACTGAATTTAAAAACAGATATTTTTTATCAAGGTTGTGTAAAACATTTGTGCAGCTTTCTGTGCCATAAATAATATTTTGGACATAACTTCATTCGGCAGGAAACTTAAAGACAATTAATTGATGCATATACTCACACAAAAAAGCTTAATTGGAATTTTAGTATCAACACAACGGAACATTGGCGTTGTATTCCAGTGAATAACAATATAGCATATTATTTGCGCAAAAATTGGATCTGATTTGTTGTCATTCAAAATACGTATAAATAATACCCTTAACGTATAGACATTTCTGCTTGGCATTCACAACGACGTTAACGTTACCAGAGTGGTACCAAAAGTCAATGGTACCATTGAATCGGTCTATTTCTATATTTTTAAACGGCACGGCATTTCTCCGGAGAGAGAGAGAGATAGGATCAATTGCAATCTGAAAAGATCTCATCCACATCAGTTATCGTAAGTTGTTTGAACATTGTTGCATTGTATAAATTAGTGGTCGGTTATTTTTAGGAATTTGCTTAGCGATTTCTTTGAAAGTAACTTTGATATTCCTGAAAAAATCGACCTGTTAGAACCGTTAGATTTTAGTTATTTTTGTTTTAGTGATTGAGAATTTTATTTGCATATAATTTCAGTATCGCAAAATTTTTGGAAGGTGTTCAAAATTAACATTCAATCGTACTATTTTTTACATTTTTGTGTTTTGCCGGCATTACGTAAAACAGCGACGGTGCTCAATAATGTACTTAAAATTTGTTCATCTCGCCCATCAACTTTGTTTATTGATCAGTTTTTTTGCATCACGGAATTACCTCGTACTATTTTTTACCCAAAATCGTCCTGAAACCTTCATTTTCATGCCTACTTTCTGTCAGGAAATTTTAGACTACATTTCCTGCCGCTTGTCACTTTACTGGCCGCACCTGTCACTTTACCGGCCGCACCGTCACTTTACCGGCCGCATTTTTAACATTTCCAAATGTCTATAATGACTCCTGTCATCACTGACAGATTGACATTAATCAAAAGTTCTATACAAAAATTGAAATTTTATATTAAAATACAATTTCGGGTAAAATTTAATACAAAACTCGTCACTAAAATGACATTACCTGCCTCGGAAATTAAAGTGCTCGGCCCCATTCAATATTTCCTCGCCAGTGATGTTTTCATTTTCCTGACTTTTATGTAAATAAATATCCCAAGGCGTTGTGCAAAACTGTCGCGAAAATTCTCCTTTACTCGACAGTGGGTTAGAGACTAATGCTTTCAAAAACTGCCCCTCCTACTCGCTAACTACACATCAAAAATCGGCTAAACCGACGTCCCATGTGTTTTTCCGTTACTTCGAAAGAAGTACATGATGATGATCAGTGCTACGAATGCCACACGTTGCAATTCCCATAACAACGCCAACCTGTAAGGGTCCTCGGGGTTACAGGCTACCCTTCGCCGCTTCGTAACCTAAGCACCGTTACAAGTTGGCTCCATATGTCAAAATTTTCAAGTTAAGACTCAAGCGTCAAGTATCAGGGGTAATGATTCAATAGTAAACATCCACCAATGCTCAAAGATGAATATTTCTAACGTTCTTTTCTTAACAATTTTAAATTCTTACGCCATTTGGGTATTTCCCTTGTAAACCCGTTTAGTTTAGACGTAGTTGATTGAGTATGATAGGTTTCATTTCCAGTAGTTGATTATTTTTGCCGCTAGAGTTCCCGCTATGCACCTTCTACACTTTTACATGAACCCGACATCTTATTAGATTGACATTGGCGGCGTCACGTGATATATCCTACTTCGAAAAAATTGCACGTGGAGATGTATTTGTTCCTGTTGTTCCTGTTTAACTGCAAGTATTAACGAAACCTTTTAGAGATTATTGCTGTTTTAAATTGCTTTGATACTTCTAATTCTACGTACATTTTTTTGTCGTTACCGATGCTTCGATTTTGTCTACGTTACCTTTGTCACATCGAAGATTCATTTATGTGAGTTTGATTACGTTTTATCCTTCAGATTAGTTTGTTATGGGGAGATATTTAGTTACCTTTACTCTGTAATTAGTTTTTTTAAGTTACCGCGGCTTATTCCAAAACCCACATTTACGATTTTTATTCACGTTACTTGTGCCATTTTAAATTATTAGATCATTGCTGTCGTATAGAAATTTAATTATTTGTGCATCGTAAAGTAATTTTGTTGAAGTTAACTTCACGTTTATGCTTCTATATATCCGATTTGTACGGACGATTCGTTGTCGATCAAAATTTTACTTTTGTTTAGTTAACGAAAATGGAATTATTGCCTCTTATTGAGTGTTAATTACGGTTTTAGTATACGAGTACCCGAGTGTCAAACGTTGTAATATCTAAGTGCCGCGTTACTGAGTATCCCTCGTGTTTTTTTTGTGTGTTTATCTGTTTCAAATTCTGAATTCAGACGGCCGGTACGACCAAAGTTCAAAGGTAATATTTTTATTTTGGACGACTCCTTGATATAACGTTTGATTACATACACTGAGAAAAAAGTTTGGTTACAGTAAACAAATTTTATTTTGAGTTAACAAATATTAAGTTCAAATGTCAACAAACAAATAAAATGTTTTTGTTACCAAATGGTTTGCTCAATTATGGTAAGTAAAGATAACTTAACACATAGAAATAGTATTTTTACCATAAGCAATAAATGATTGAAATTAATCCTACATATTTGTTTGAAGATAATGCTATTCTTTAACTGTTAACATATAATTGTTATACCCTAAGCTTCAAACTGTTTGATAGTAATGTGGTATAATAACTATAAATTTGATATTTACTAGCTATTAAAGAAGGCAAAATTCGAGGCAAAATTGGTATTAAATTTTGTTTAATAATGATAATGGAATATGTTGATAATATAGATCTAATGGTATTTTATTATTAAGAAACGTTTTGTACTAATTCCGGTATAAATGATACTTACCACAATTTCTTTACTAATCACAAAGTGATTTAAGAATTATGCACTTGATGGGCACAAAATATTTATTAACTTTCAACTTTGATAGGATTAAACGGGATGTAAATTAAATAATATTAACAACAAAAAATCCAAATCAATAACTGTTTATTTTTTAAAAAATCCTGTAGATAATCTTAAATGTGCTAAAAATACGTAACTGCGTTAATACACTACTTAACTACTTGTTAATTTTACTAATAATAAAAAGAAAAATAATCATATTTTGCTGGGATAGAATCTAACCTCGACTTTTCCATTGATATGACGCTCCCATATAATATACCTTTTAGCATTGCGGAGTTTAATAATGCACTAAAAAAAGCAAGAAACACAACGCCAGGACCTGACCTAGTTCATTATGAATTTTTACGACATCTTCCCGAGCTCGAAATGCAAAAAATTTTAGCACTATTTAACAAAATATTTTCACTGGGTTCATATCCTACAGAATGGAGAAACTCAATTATCATTCCTATTCACAAATCTGGAAAGGATCCGAATTTACCTTCAAGTTATCGTCCTATCTCCCTTACATCCTGTTTAAGTAAAATTCTAGAACGAATGGTAAACTTTCGGATAACATGGTATCTCGAAAAGAATAAGTTACTATCAGAACATCAAATGGGATTTAGACTGTTTAGGTCGACAAATGATAACCTCGTTCAACTCGAATCAGCTATATTAAACAGTTTTGCTGCAAGGGAACACACAATAGCCGTCTTCTTCGATTTAGAGAAGGCGTTTGAGACCACGTGGAGACATAATGTATTACAGCAACTATATGATCTGGGATTTAGAGGTCAACTGCCCAAATTTGTCCAAAGTTTCTTAGCGCATCGAACCTTTCAAGTTAGAATAGGAAACTTAAAGTCATCAAAACACGTGCAAGAAAATGGCGTGCCACAAGGTTCTACATTAAGTGTAACACTCTTTGGCCTTGCGATTAATAGTTTACCAAAACTAGTAGACGCTGATATTGGAAAATCTCTATATGTGGATGACTTGGTTCTATTTGCATCTGGGAATATAGGAGATGATACGGTAGCTCGATTGCAACATAATATAGATAAACTAGTGAGAGGGGCAGGACAACTGGGATTTAAATTCTCTCCTGTGAAGACAGAAGCAATGCACTTTTGTAGACTAAGAACAAGACATGACCACCCTAGACTGAAAATTCACGGTTCAACTATTGAAATCAAACAACACCGTAGATTTCTAGGACTAGAATTTGAAACTAAGTTGTATTGGAAGTATCACATAACGGGTTTAGTTGAATCATGTAAACGTTCTATGAATGTCCTTCGTTGTATTGCACACATAAACTGGGGCGCCGATACCGATGTGATGCTACAGGTCTATAAAGCTCTTATACTTTCCAAAATAGAGTACGGATGTATTGTATATTCGGGAGCAAGGAAATCTTGGCTGAGGAAACTTGACAGCATACAACTCCAGGGGTTAAGATTATGTACAGGAGCTTATAGAACCACGTCCCTTGATGCCCTATGTTGTATAACAGGAGTGATGCCTCTCGAAATAAAATTTAAGATAATGATGTGCAGCTACGCGTCAAAAATGAAAGGTCAAAGTCATCACCCTAACTACCAGGTAATGTTTAATGAGGAGTCGTATAACAACTGGTACCAGAATCGCCAAACAATATCACGCCCTACCGGTATTAGATATAGAGAATTACTGCAAGATCTTGATATGCCAGTTAATACGGAGGTATTTCCTCTAACTGTCGGAGAAGTACCTCCATGGAAACTGCATTTACCCAAAATACACTTGAACTGTACAATACACGCTAAGAAGGAGACCAATGCATATATTCAAAAAAACACCTTTAGAAATATAGTGAATGAACACCAGGATTGCGAAGTCATTTACACCGATGGATCCAAATCGAATGCTGGGGTGGGCAGTGCATTCTGTACTGGTATGTCAACGTACAGCTGGTCCCTTCAACAGGAAGCCTCAATTTTCACGGCAGAGCTTTATGCCATATTACATGCGATACACTATTGTATAATGTCTCACCATAAGCGATATTTGATATGCTCCGACTCGCTCTCATCGTTCTGTGCGATGGAAGAGCACTTTCCCAAAGACTCGCTAGTGCAAATGGTGCTCGCAGCCTTACATAAAGCCACAGAAGACGAAAAGGAAATCTGTTTAGCATGGAGTCCCGGACATGTAGGCATTGCAGGAAATGATAAAGCCGATGAAGCAGCCAGAAATGCAAGTACAGAACAGATGAAAGATGTACGACTAATTAGAGCGGACGACTTAAAATGTGAAACTAAGGAAAAAATAGTTAAACTTTGGGAAAATAGGTGGGCATTGAACAATACAGCGCAACTTCAACAGATAAAGTTGGAAGTAAAACGGTGGATCTTCCCTGTCTTCCTGACAAGGAGAGAGCAAGTGGTCTTGACCAGATTACGCACAGGTCATACTAATCTAACAAGTAGCTACAAACTTTTAAGAGCACCGCAACCCATGTGTGATTTATGTAGAGTTCCATTAACAGTACCCCATATTATCATCGAATGCATACAATTCTCTGACGTAAGACGGAAATACAAATTAGCAAATAATATAGAACAATGTCTTAACAACGAAATCGATAATATGAGGAAAATACTTAGTTTTATGAAAGACGTAAATCTACTTTTGAAAGTGTGATAATAATTACTTAAAGTCGTTAGTGGCTAATGACCTCAGTAGTCGATGCCCAAATGAAGAAAAAAAAATCATTTATTCTACTTTAAACATATTTAACACATATTGCCCACCAGCAACCAAATGTATGTTGAACGTGTTCAATATATACCTAACCACACCTATCAGGATGTATAGTATTACAGTAATAACTAATAACATTACAAAATAAAAACACACCTTTATCTTCTGTAGAAATATACTTTACAATCCCAACTATACAGGTAATTCACCGACATCCTCTGGGTCTAGAAGTATCAACGCGCAACCAATTGTGAAATTCACTCCATTAAATTTAAACGACTCAACTTCGAAAAGGGATGCTCAATTCGGTACGCGATCTTTTAATAAAATTCTATGGGTTTCATCCATTGTGTTTTTTTACAAATTCTAAAAATAAAATGCGGATGTAATTTTCAATGAACTCGTAGGTATACCAAGACAACATTAATTACCAAAATCAAAATTTAGTTCCCAAGTAAAACAACCAAAAACTTCAAATTTTTTTTGGCAAACCAAAAAGTAAAAAATTAAAACAATATAGCAAACGAGCTCCTAGTATGGCTATAGCTTGGCATTATTATATGGCTAAACTAAAGCTATGCTCATTTTGTGTTTTCTGGTAGGAATGATGGCATAGGTAGGTACCATCATTATTAATTATTATTAATCAATTAATGCAAAAGAGGACTACTACACTACTTTAGAAACTAATATGGCTAATATGGGTACTCACTTACCTACAAACACTTCGGAAAATTGCGCTAAACCCGCGCGCCGCCTCAATAATTTTGGCTAGATTCCATATTAGTCCATATTTCCAACGTAAAATTGAAACACCACAGATGTGATTTGTTGGATTTCGGGAAACAAATTAAAATCACATTCACAATGCACTTTACTGTTTTATAATATCACCCCTGTAGCCGCAGCCGCACTTATTAATGACTAATTCAATGAGGTAACTACGCAGTATGCTTGAAATCAATTAAGATGAAAAATAAGACAAGATGTCAACATCTCAACTTTGCTGTATGCAGTACCTACTTTATAAGTGTAAAGTAATAAGTTCAGCATTCTTTATTGTTAGAAAGTATCATGTCATTTTAGACTTGTAAGCGGTAATCCTAAAGGTGATTTGTTTAATACTATGCCAGTATATTAATATCTAAAATACAGACAGATACTATATGATTTTCTATATATTAAAGAATGTCTATCTTATTGTTTAATAAACGATCTTAAAAGTTAAAAACGGTAGGTAACGATAAATAAATGCGGCCCAAACAAATTGATTTGTTAAATTTAAACAATACCTTTCGCTCAGTGTACTGGTTTTTGCTACAATCAAATTGTAATTCTACATTAGTTTAAATAGTCATTTAAAAATTATAGGTCCGTAGGAACTCTAGCAATAAGATAAAGAAGTAAGTAAAAGAAACCTCTAACACTAGAAGGCACCTATCCGGTCTACTATTACTATATTTCCTTTTGCTTCATTTTGGCTAATGCATCTTCTATACAGAGTAATGATTTTTCATTCAGATCTTTGTAGGATGAACGGGTGCGCCCATTTTTTGCCATGGTATTTTACCGTCTGTACTGTTAGTAATACCATTGTTCTTATAATCGGTCTTTTGGATTCGAGAAAGAACTTCTATTTACAGCATCAACAGATGAATACTGAATTTCAATTACTTTAATTTATTTTTAGCTACAAATTCTTCGGGGATGTTGTAAAAAACCTATTAAATTTACTGATGATTAAGTAACTTTTCAGATTCAGTGCTTCAGTTTCCCCCCTTTCACATATCTACCTGCGAACTTCAATTATGATGTACACTTTAGTTTCTTTGTCTAAAAAGTGTTCATACAATATACAAAGCAGTCGAAATATGATTATTATAATATTTTTATTAAAAGCGCAGCATTTAATTTAAAACATTACTGCATTCTCCTTAAGTTAAGTTAATGAAATTTGCTCTATTTGAAAATTGCAAACGTATAAAATGCCGGTAAATGCCGAAAAAAAATCGAAAACGCGCAATAGGCTGTCCATAAAATCGGGAAAGTACGCTCAAAATCACTGTTGACAACTTTAGTACGTAATAACGCTGGCGGCCATTAAATAAAGGAATGTATGGCGGTGGCGTATTTTCGAATGCACAAACAAAGCGCTCGCGTAAAAGAAGATCTAACAAAAAAAATTAAACCATAGCAGCTTGAACTTGC
The DNA here is from genome assembly GCF_008802855.1 of Photinus pyralis. NCBI lineage: Eukaryota > Metazoa > Arthropoda > Insecta > Coleoptera > Lampyridae > Photinus > Photinus pyralis. The sequence goes on from NW_022171748.1 coordinate 9,183, forward strand.
CGCAGGGGGCGTCACAAATCTTGTCGGTGGTTGTCTATTATATCCTTAGTTAAACAAGGGCCCCTGTTTAGAGTAATGTTATATTCGAACAGCTCACGGTATACATTTACATGGCTGTGATCCACGTAACGAATAAATTAGTACTAATCTACCGGCTCATAAGTCTTTTATAAATACTACCGGAATAAAATAACTATTAATTTATGCAATCCGCATTTTATGCGCCGCATAATTACACGAAGGATCGAGAGTAGCTGTTAAATAGGGAAATGATGCTATAAAAATGATGAAATAGCACTTTATTCATTTCTGTTTTTGTTAGGATATTTCACGTTTTAACACCCTTAATATTACTGGACTTAATTACAATGTACCACGTTATTTATATCGAAATGTACAAGATTACAACTGTGAGAGTGTGGCACCCGCAGACTTTTTTTTTACTAAATCATCGCGCTAAAGCTTACGTGGATCCAAAGGTTCATTGCATCAGAATACTGCGGGTCATAACTTTCAAACGTGTTTGGTAAAATTTAATGTACTTCGTTCATTCCGGTTCAAGTTCTATGCGTTTTGTTATTGAAAACGCTAGAAAAAATAGGGTTTGTATATTTTGATGAAATAATCTCTATGGCAAGGCTATGCTTAAATTTCTGATGATTACCAGACGCTTGAGAAAATATAGAAAATGGTCGAAACATAGCTCCAAATGTTCTGTACACGGAGCCCTGTTAAAAAGGCTGATCCATTATCCAACATCTCGTATTGTATCTCGTATGTACAGAAAGCGTCAGCAATGACATTTCTATGAACATCTTTAAACCAAAACTAGACAATATAAGGTAAGAAATTTAAAACTCAATAACAGATACATTACCGGAAAGTACCCATGTGTTGAATACGTGGATACTACGTAGCTATGTTGTCGTGCTCTCAGTGACACGACAAATCAGACTGGTAAGGTGCTCCTATAGCAACATCGCACGAGAATGCCACTGTAGCTTTAATTTTCCAGAAAATGATATTGAAAATGTATATATATTCAGCTTATAGTGATTGAAGTCATAACAAGTTGTTTGTCATCTTTCGATCGTATATATTGCAACAGGTCTTTTAATTTGAAATTTACCAGCAGAAGAATCGACGCGTTACGACGCATTGTAATTATTGCGAAGTTACAATAATAAATTCTTCATTAATTTTGAATTCAAATATTTAAACATTGAAAAGCTCCCATTCCCCGCCATAAGTTATTTGCTTACCAACCAATATTAAATTTTAATTAACTTAATTATATTTCGGAAACTGCAATTTATTGTAAAGAATACGGTGACGAGAATCGAGCTCCGCCACCACCGCCAGTTCGCAATAATATACAGTAATTACATTTACATTGCAGCAGACAATAACACCATATAATGTATTTTCGGGTCGGTCGGGTGAGATCTAAACAGTATACATATACCGAAATTAGCTCTGTATTTTATCTGTAGAAACTTTACAAATTACAAGTTCGTAAGAGGTAAAGTAATACATTTACTGAATAATTTAAACGCCTCTATTTATGTACTTTCATTTCGGAAAAGTTACAATTAGTTCCCGTACACCCGTACAATTATACCGTATTAGGCAATCTTCGTGTTTCTCGCATTCTAGATCTAAAATTCAATTCATTCGTCACATAATTACTTACACCGAATTCCTCATTTTGCTTGATCAAGTATCGCCTTCGTATCTAAGCTGTAATTAAACACTAATTTATAACGCGTAAATTTCACAATTGTTGTTTGAATCTCCGTTTCTCCTGACATTTAGGCCTCTGTTATAGAAGAATTATTTTGTAGGCGTAACTTTTTAATTTACTAGTAACGTAATGGTTTTAGTAAATGACAGTACCACACGTCGCTATGTACTTCATGATTATTATGGCCTCCCTCATGAAAATATAACAGTGCTAACGTGAAAAGTGTATTTGTAAAACATCCCGTAGTATGTGTTGTAAAATTCCTCCGTTAGATGTCATCAATGTCGCCCTTTGAAGTTGAATCACTTCTCATTTCACCATTTGTTTGTGCTTCACCTTGTCCCTACAAACGTGTGAATTCCCTTACCTCTTAAACCGACCAGAAACCAGAACTAGTCATTAATTCCTTTACCTCTCATCGACCAGAATCAAAATCGGAACCAGACTCTAGTCCCTGATTAGAAAACAAGAAGTTCTTTTAATTTACTTCACCAAAAATCGTTCTGAAACCATTTTCATGCGTACTTTCTGTCAGGAAATTTTAGTTTCCATGACAGAGACAGAGCTAACTACGTTTCCTGCCGCTTGTCTGGCCACACCTGTCACTTTACCGCATTTGTGGCATTTCCAAATGTGTAGAATGACTCCTGTCATCACTAACAGATAGACATTAATCAAAAGACCTATATAAAAATTGAAATTTTATATTAAAATACGATTTCGGGTAAAATTTAATACAACACTTGTCAGTAAAATGCCATTACTTGACTCGGAAATAAAAGTACTCGGCCCCAAAGGAGCCTCGCACTACAGTATTTCCTCGCCAGTAATGTATCATTTTATTGACTTTCATGTATATAACTATTCCGTTTCGTTTTCATTATTTCGAAAGCTTCGTTTTTTCAGTTTCATTATACGAGCTTTGCGCTACCTGATAAACCACTTGCGTTCCTGCATTCGGTCAGTAGATCGGATTTCAACCCAATTATCATTCGCTCTGTGGTTGCTGTCCGATTCAACTGACTCTGAGAAGGAGGCGCTTGAACTGAGTAGGGTTCCTTTAAGGACCGTCGCCAGGTAAATCCTTGCCGACCTCATTCGGGAGCTACATCGAGGCAAGTAGGTATACAGGGACGATCCTGCACCAGTTCAAGTCCGATCGCCAGTTGGTGGTAACCCTGGAAAGTATGTCAAGGACATGTGCCACGTGGCGGTGACCTTGGAAATTAGGTCAAGGTGAAACTTGCGTGCCACGTGGACATTGACTTTGAAAATTGGGTCAACAATTGATGTGGTGCTAAATTACATTTTCAAGTACATACAAGGGCAATGGTTACATTTTGAGGCATCAAATTACATGTTCAAGGTTATTCAAGGTTAAGGACCTCAATTGTGGTTTCAAAATACATTGTTGATCCAAGAATAATGAACCCAATTTTTGTGATGTCGGATTACATTTTCAAGGTCATAGGCTGCATACATTGCAATGTTTAATTGCATTATCGAGATCACCCACATTCAAGGAACACATTTTGTAAGATGTCAAATTATATTTTTAAGATCATCCAAGGTCAACAGTAATTTTTTTGTGTCTAATTACAATCTTATTGTCATCCAAGGACAACCCATTTTTGTGGTGTCAAATTACATTTTCAAGGACATAGAAGGGCAATGACAGCATTTTTGTTTCTAATTTACACTCAAGGTCATCTGAGATCACATTTTTGCGGTGTCTAATTCAAGGTCCACCAATATCAATAACCTGATTTGTATGTGGTGCCTAATTACATTCTCATGGTCATCGAATTTGATATCCAAGGTCAATGTTCCCATTTTTGCGGAGCCATAATTCATGTTTAACGTTATCAAAGTTTAATGATCTCTACTCAAACTTAACGTGCAAGTTATTCGTTCAAAAACGTTATTTTGCGTTATTTAGTTTGGACAAACGTTTCCAGCAGATAACCTGCACGTTAAGTTTAACGTTAGCGATACATCACAGGGATAAATAATCTCCTTTCTGAGAATCAAAAATGCTCTAAAAATATATCACTATAATAATATGTAGGCACATAAGTAAATATCAATTCTTTTTAACAGCTTTATAAAAGCTACTAAATAAATAGGTATTATCAACTCACTGGCATCCGTTGGAATTCTTTTATGGGATCACTGGAACTCAATGGAATTGTTTGGATTTTTAAGGGAATTCTTTAGAAATCGTTTGGCGTACAGTTGAAAATAGTGGGAATTATAAGCTGTGTAGTATTTTCCGTCAGAGTTAATCTGGCGGGGAATATTACGGTGAAAGCCGCAGAAAGCTCACGTCGAAAAGCGGTCTTTAAAAATGAGTGTGCCTCGAAAAAATTAGGAAGAAATTACGGGTCAAACGGCGATAATTATTCAGTTTTATCACAGTTGTTCAGCTTTATACAAAGAAAATTTATTTATTTATTGAAATAAACAGGCTTCACAATAATCTTAAAAGATAAAGAAATGAAACACCTGAAAATTTCACACAATTTAATCGTATTATTATTCCCGTCCATTTGGCCTACATTGATTAATCATATGGTTTTGTTTCAGGTAAGCTGGAAGACTTGATTTTTCTCGATCCCAAATATGATAATCATTTACCAGAAATACGCTTCCGCAAACGAAGTGTGGTAAGTGGAATTCAAACTCAATTTATAAACGGAGAAATTGAGTATGTCAAATCAAATTTAAAATTAAGCAATCCGTAAATCGTTTCCACTTCTTTTTTAAGATCTTAAAATTTTTTAAGGCGTAATGCTTGTATTAAAAATATTTCGCCATAGCGTCAACGGGAAAAGCTTGCAAATTATCAGTACTTTTTTGACCCTCCGCTGTTGAGATATTCGAATTTAAATTTTGCCTCCTCGCTCCTTTATTCTTTACGTGTTGGTCGTAATCTGTATTTATTTGTTGAGGTTAAATGTTGGTTGAATTTGAGATTGGACACAAGACAAAATTATTTATTTGATGTTTATTCGATTTTGTTTAAATACGTGTTTTGTTTATGTTGTTTTGGTAATTGTAAATTTAAATTGCGTATTAAATTATAAATTCATGGGAATTATTTGCGTAGTATTTGTAAAAGTTTATCTCATGTATTTCTCCGGTCATTGCGATAAGACCGTTATCGCGGCGTACACTGATTAGTTTCAAGATGAGATAGCTGAGGTGCAGTTTATTGTTCAATAAATTTGTTAAGTCGGAAATAGAAAAGAAAGAGAAATGGTTTTAAGTAGCAGAGGAAGACGTTAGTCGTGACGTTTCGGTCAAGCCTTTTTGGTTTAATTTGTTTAATTGATCGCTTTTGTTATCTGGCCCCGAGTGCTAAAGATTTCTTAATTAATTCTTTGGACTTTTGGAGGTGGTGTGGGCTGCTAACTTGTCAAATTTAGATTATTTTAGATAGATATATACAGACATTTTTGTTAATAATTAATGCAGATTGATAGTCAACGTGCTACAAGCGTGACAGACTCAGTTTCAAGGTTATGCAAAATTATCCACTATGTGGGTTTTCTTTCCTAATGGCTTGACCACAATTCCACCGAATACGCAAATCCTGGTGGCCAACACCGTAAAATCTTCCTAACAAATTGAGTTAATCCCCAAAAGGAATTATACAACGCATACCTTGACATTTATCATGTTTCGGCGAGCGTATTTGAATTACATAAATAATGAACGTTCTGAAATGTAAAATGTTCGCTCTGTACGAAGCTTTGGGAAATTTTTGAATTACAAAACACATCTATCAGCTCCCCCATCGGAATGAAGTTTCCGATGACCGCACTTCGGCATGCATTACACATACATGGAGCTTTGTTATATATTCGAACGCATAATATGCATTTCGAGTGGATTCACGGATCCTTTCTCTTCGGCTATATGAGTTCATTCTGTTTTAGCCAGATGTGCAGCGAGATTAATTGAAACTAGTCCGTTTTTTTGTTATTCATTCTTTTTCCATATACACAGTTCCAGATTCTCTTCATTAACGCGGCCGTTGTTCCACTGAAATTACTGTGGATTGTACATGTCGATAATGTTTATTTATGGGACTACACACGAAACTATAAATTAAGATGATTTAAAAGTGCAAACAAAAGTTCCATCGGGACTACGAATATATTCATCATGCAGTCGAAATACACCACATTTTCATATTCGCAAATTTCAAGTCCATTAATTTTTCACACTTGTTGGGTTTGTTTGTTAATTGCTGATATTCGTTAAAAATTCAGTGAACTGTAATTAAATTTCAGTTTTGTCTTCATTGTCGTTCAATACAAGCGATTTTGTTTTACCTTAGATTTATTATTGTGACACCTTTATTGGACCGTTATTTTCGTTACAAATGATGTGTCAAATTACTACATTCAGTGTTGTCCGTGCTATAATATCATTTTGAATTGATTGTTAACATTAATATTCTGGTGTTTTTTTTTCTACAAATTTGAAATCCTATCAATACATTTGAGTTCCAATACAACCTTAGTAATAGAATGGCATTTGCAAAAATGCAACAGACTGGCATCAAGCGCTTACAATTAGGTGGCCTGTTGAACTCGATGCATGGTCGGAAACGATGGTGAATTGTCGAACTTTTCAGGTTGACATCTACACATTTCACAGAAAATTGAGGTAAACTAACGATTTTTTTATGTAACGCTGTGTAGTGTATATGGTGGATGTCACTGAAAATTACGATCGATTATGAAACTATGTAACTGTTGGCGGAGGTTTCTCGTTGGCATTAGCTTTTCTTGAAAGTTTTATTTTCCTGACTGTCCTAGTTTATCACTTAGACCGTTTGTAGAATATATTTTATACTGATGGATAAGAAAAACTACTTATATACACTTAGTTATTGGTAATATAAATAGAGGAGAGAACTATATTTCTTATGTTGATATTTTTAATTAAGCAGGTGGTGCAAAGACTGCACCTTTTGAATTTGCATCCTATTTATACAATAGCAGTATTGACGCATTGTGTTGCAGTTACACTTTCACAAAAGCATACTGTCCTCTAGCAGGAATTGGTTAATATCATCGCTTATCGTTTGGTATCCAAGGTTGTACCACTACAAGTGATACATGATGGAATTGTGGAAAACCAGGCCACTTCGGTCAACACAGCTTTCACTGTTTTAAATGTGAGCATTTCGATTTTATAACAGTCAACTGTCACAAATGCTCGGAAAAATGGAGCTGAGATCGACACATGACCCGGAAAGCTCGTGATGGACTAACAGTCAACTACATACCTATGTATATTTCTCTAATTATAACATGTATGAAAACCAGGCCACTTCGGTCAACAAAGCTTTCACTGTTTTAAATGTGAGCATCCCGATTTTATAATAGTCGACTATCACAAATGCTCGGGAAAAGGGGGCTTAGATCGACATATGACCCGGAAAGCTCGCGATGGACCAACAGTAAACTACATATCTGTATTTCTCTAATTATAACATGTATTCGCGAGATTTTATCGTGATAAGAGGCATTTCTTAAAGGTTCAAGCTTTTTTGGTATCAACCTCATTGGATTCATGATCCAATTAATGACTGGGATTTTCCCAAGGTTACGACCCTGGGATTCAAAAGGTCATTGTCCCGAGATTTTTCAAGGTCATGGCACTGTAAACACTGGTAGTAATAGTGATACATGGCTGGAACAGTCGCAAACTAACTGAAATTAGAAAGCTATTTCGTATTCGAAAGAAAAAGAAAAGGGTTTGAAATTTTAAGACATTAGAAATACGTTTTAGAGCTTGCAAGCGCTTTTGGGTTTCACTTTACTGACCTTAGACGTTGGCCTCGAGGGGGTGTTTGACCTCAGATTTTGTCAAGGTTGTCGCCTTGGATAGAACTTTTAGTTACTGTTTTGCTTGAACTCTGTTGCTTTTCTTCCTTGTAAAGTTAGCAATTTTTAAAAAGTAGTTTAGACTTTGCAATGCAGAATTTTTCACTCGTTTTATTTTATTTATTGAACCTTTTTGCACTTGCCATTACCTTGATCCTAATTCCAAGGCCATATCCTTGATGCAGCATCCAAAACCTTGAACCCAAAGTTTAAGGCCACGTCCCAGAGAAATCTCAACCCCGAGACCTTAGAAAATCCCCGCCGCACCACCTTAGGAAAATCCCGGTGCAATGACCTTGGGAAATTCCAGCGCCATGACTTTGAGAAATCCCAGGGTCATAACTTTGGGGAAACTCCGAAGCCGTGGTCGTGAAAATTCCCAGGACCATGACCTTGAGAAACCCCAGAGCCATGTCCTTGGGAAATCCCAAAGCGATGCAAAGTTATATGATCTTGGGTAAATCCAAAGGTCATGACCTTGCCATGTATACCGGGAAAACCCCCAAAGTTGATCATGACTCGGGGGTAGAGGGACAAGGTGTCCGTGTTCTGCTACCGGCTGCCAGCAATCAGCCCGGCGGGGTGCACTGGGGACGTGCGGAACTGTGCGTACTAGTGTATACAACAACTCCCATTACCCGGCGCCGCCGGTCCGGTACCGGACTCATCCATTCAGCACGTGTGTCGGCAGGCAAAGACTACGAGTAAATCGTATAAAAAAATTGTCACAAGTCGAGAAAGAAGTCATATCAGGTAAACTCTACATGGGTAAATGTGTACAGAAGAATATACCACTAACTATAAAATTATCAAATTACAGTGCTTACAATGCTTGAAAATTAAACAGGGGAATTAATTGAAACAAAGATAAAATGTACATAGTAAGTAAAATTAATTCTAAGCTTAGACGGTGAAAATCAGCAGAAGGGTACGGTATTCTCGTGCGCCACCAGGAGATTCTCAAACCTTGCTCCAGGTCAAGGACGGTCACTTCCGGTTATGAAATTTCGTAAGCCAATACTCATATTGAGAAAATTGAAAACTCCAGGGATTTTTCGAGAAATTGGCGGAAACGGTAGCAATTCTTCGAACGAGGACGCAATCAAAATCAACTATCGGTGTCTAGTGGGAGAGTGAATTCCGCATTGGTAAACCAACATCGGCTGAATAACTTTCTCCCGTCTTCCAAATGACTAGAGTTTTCAGGGGCTGCAAGGATAATTCAAATATCTCCAAGGAACACAAAAAGTGGTGAAAATGGCGTTTCCAATAAATTTAAACATTGCACTTCGTTGTCGCCCCCTGGATTATATATAATTATGTCTAGTAGTTACGGTTTTTAGTAAGAAAGCGCTCGATTGATTTCATCCATGTACCGGGTGTTAAAGTGGGTAAATTCCATACATTAAAATGGGTGCTCCGTACAACACAAGTCTCGACTGTCGCATATACTAAAATGACCTAGAAAATGACTGTGGCAATTTTACAATTAATTGTTTCTGTCATTCTGTACAAATAAGAAGGATTCCTACCCTTTTCCCTTCATTCACACTATCCTGGATCGTTTGAAGAAATTTCTCAGCACGATAGACATAGCAGATTCTTATTGAATGAACATCTAAAGAATGTGGTCTTTAGGGCCGAGGTCATTTTCGCCTCTCGTTTAGTCTTCCGAATAACCCATCTACTTGACAATCAACAGTCCCTGAACTAGAGATGAAAGTGTTTGTCTATCTTGATGATTCACAGAGACATATTATGTATGACTGGCATATTCAGTTACTTGAAGGATGTGGAAGTCATATACTTCCGCCAACAAATGTTGGCAAAGGGTATCTTAAAATACAGCAATTTTCTCTACGGTATCCTGATTGGGGTTTATAAGATAATATATTTTTATAAAAAAGTAAAACATCACCTCTCTGGAGAAGAATCTTGGAAGGTAGTTGTGCGCTAATGATCCCCGGTTAAATGAATGTTAATTGGGCAGGGATAGCATTTCGTTTGCTTCGCTCAGGTTTTTTCTCGTTCCTTGATAAAGGGCTAGTGATGTTAAATTACACGTTTTTTTTTAAAGTGCGTAATATTACGTGTAAAATTACCAATTGTTTATGTTTTTATGTAATTTATGTAACTTACCATTTAAAAAAAAAACCGTAATTTTACAGTAAAATTACCAGTAATTTATGTTTTTTTACGTAACTTACAAATACTTTTGAAAAATGACCTGTCATTTATGTTTTTTTATGTTTTTTTTAATATTCCATAAACCTTTTTGATTTTTGTGAGTGTTTGAAAACAAAAACACTTGTTAAATTATATATTTTGGTGTATTAAATAAAATACCCAAGCAGTAGGTATTTCGCCATCACGCGTCGTTTGGAGGAAGAAATTCCAGATCCCGAATTAGATGCTGTAGCATCTTCATTAAATCAAACTAGATTCAACGGTGAATCGTTTACGTTGGTAGTACCGTTGATGGTCTGTGGTAGTACCGATCAAAATGTATCAAATAGGTATCACATTTATGTAACTTACAAAAATTACGGTTTTTTAAATAAAAAACGTAAGTTACGTAAATTTCATAAAAGACATAAAGAACATTAAAAAACCGCCCTCTTGTAAGTTACGCGTAATATAACCGTTTTTTATGTAACTTACAAATCGTTATTTTACAATCCACATCACTATAAAGGGCTAAACGACTAAAATTAGTTTCATACCAAAACACTGGGTATACGTATAACCTTGCTCAGTATGTTTACCTTATTTACTTACTGATTGCTACAATGCCCTTTAAGTCAATTTATTCCGCTACTGTTCAATTATGCGCCACTTTAAATCTCTTTCAATTACCAAACAAAAGTTTTCGTATTCAAGTCATTCAAGCCGCTTCAAATTAATGAATTGATAAAGAAAATGCTAAAAATCGAGTTTGTTCATTCGTAACGCGTTTCATGGTCGACGATATGGCGTTTTGATTTGATAAAATAGCGTAATTTAACCCTTCTATCGGAGTCAAGAGTAGAATTTGCAAGAGGGATTACGGAAACTTTAAAAGACGTACAGCCGATATGCAAATAATGGCGCAATTCGTTTTCTTACCCCGATTTTCTTACAAAACGACTTGTCTTTGTTGTGTGCTAAATTCACCTTTTTAATTGCTTACGTATGCTATTTTGAAGTCTTTTAATTAGTGAACATACGTTTTTTAATTACGAGCGTTTGGGAGCATTCCAATATCCAGTATAAAAATTAGAATGGGGTTCGCATGTCTAGACTATATTTACGTTAACCGACCATCGGCAGTTTCGCTTTTCCCTCGGAAGCGGAATAAGTAAATAAATTTTATTTGACACTAAAAGTAAAAATAAATTACCAATTAAAAGTTTTACTAAGCTGCGATATTAGGTATTAAATACGAACATATTATAGGGGGGCTTTGAGACTAAACTTGCCAAATTACCTAAAAGTAATAATGAGTTTCTTGTACAATTGGGAATGCGAACTAACGGCGCAGTAAGGTACCATAATTTTCTCGGGTAAGGTATAAAACCGAGTGGCACATAAAATTCGTTAATATCTGTCAAAACTGCAGTGAAATATGTTATATGGCGGCCTAAAATACAGTGTCTTTAATAAAAAGAAATTTGTATCCCCTCGGCAGCCTTCCTTGCACGTATATGCATAGACTAAAATTGTAATCAGAGTGAAGTTTGCCGAACAGCGGAACCCACTTACGAATTTTCGTATTCCTTCATCTAACTTAAAGAGGCTCTTGTGTACCTGTATCAGCCTGATTAATCCGGCGGCGAAGCGCCGTCTTATAAGATCAAGGGAAACTCGGCAACAGTTTACGCCGGCTTTGATTGAACAGTTAACAAGTTTTGATTGTGTTACAGAGAAAACGACCGCCGTAATAAAGTGATATTAAAAGATATATTTACTAACATTTGATATATATTTCCTTACCTTTTATGGAATATCAAATGAGGATGTATCAATATTCTTTGTATACATTATTAACGGTCCGCCATATAACTGACAGGTATACAAAGGATGATAAACTGTAGACGAAAATATCGTAAAATCTATATTTGCACCGTCAAATACTTATTCTATATTAATTTAGCAAGAATATTATTTTCAAAGGGTTTTATGTACATTAAACGAAGCACTAATTATTCATTTGGAAGGCCGGTTCATCATTTCGGAGATAAATTAAAGTCCCGATCAATTTTTCCACTGTGTGTTCGGCAAATATAAACTTTACTTTTTTTCATAGCAAATCACCTATCGAGCGCAATAACATATATTTCCGTATTTTACATATTTACATTGCAGTCACTATTAGGAATTTTTAATTACAGTCTAACTTTTTCCTTGGGAAAGGGCCGTGCACAAAGGGACTTCGGCCTTATAATGAACTCCTAAACTCGTTTGAATAATGCATGAAACCGCCTTCTAGCATTTTGAACAAATTTTCATGCGTGGAATAATGTTGTACAAAATATCCGCGCTGCAAAATTTTCAGGTGCGGGGGAAGCAAAATGATGAGAAATTAGCGAGGAAATTAGTATGGATCGAGTAGTACATATAAGTTTATAGAAAACAAATTGAGTAGTCCAGCCAGTAAATGAACATAGGTAGAAATTGTTAATTATTATGTATTGCTTTAATATTACGCATAATTTTCAGTTTGTCTTGTGTTTACCAGAAGGACTGATTGCGCTATGGATGGTTCGTCTTTGATTTAAAGCGAGTTCATGCCATTTTTAGATAAGAATACGAAATTATTATTGCTTTTATTTAAATTGATGATAGTGTACACTGATAAGGTGCAGGTTTTTCTTTATGAATAGAATTTTCATATCTTTAGAAATTATTTGTTAAGTTTTATTTTCGTGTAAAAGGGACATCTGTGTTTAGAGCGAATGGGTTTAGATAAAAGTGAGTTTGTTGTTAAGTAAAGTACGACTAAAATTTGCATCTTTAAAAAGAAGGTGGTTCGCTTGAACGTTTCTTCATAAAAGGAGTGTTTAGAAGATAAGTAGCTTCGGAAGTTTACATCGTCATAATGAATTTGAAAAGTGCTTGTGTTGCACAGGCACGGTTTCGCGTTAGTCAAATTTGTCGCCATTAAAAGGCGTCGTGCATATTTTTTTTCCAAAATTAAGTGCACTGAAGATCATCATCATAACCAGCAATTAAGAAGGTACTGTCTCAATTCAACAAAAAGAAGTCTAACTTTAAAATCATAAAAGTTCGGTTACATTTAATTTAAGTAATACTGGGGAAAGATAGGGTTTAATTTTAGTGTTTGTAATTTCTCTTAAATTTTGTCACGTGTGTTTATGAACACGGTAAATTTAGAGTCGAGTGTGCGATTTAAACTTTGTTTGTGAAAATAAGTGAAATTACATTTTGTTTTTGTGGCCCTTTGCAGTCATTTTCAGCGACGAATGGTGGAGTGACAGCCTCGTTCATTTTTTAAATGTTACCCTTAAGTTCTGCAAGACAATTCAGTTTTTTTTTGTATTTTTGTGTGTTTACCCTGGGCGATCAAGTGGTTGACACAGCGCATGTATTTAAGTAAAGGGGTTTTCAATAGGAACGTTGTTTTTGATTTTTACATGAAAAACGTTTTGCACCTTGGCTAATAGCCGAAGCAGAATAAAATACACAAATAAATTCGCTGGTGCTACCACCCTACATTAAGTTCCCTTCGATGTCGACTCTCTATACAGGGTGTTACATGACCGTATGTAAAAACAAGTATAAATTGTGCACAACTCTTGAGCAGACTTTTAATTAGAATACAATGAGATATAAAAATAATTTTTTTTTAATTCTTAAAAAAGGCGCAAAAAATTGGGTGATAGAGGGGATCAAGACGAGCACTTTTACCAAATAAACCGAGGGTCCAACGTGTTTCGTTTGGGAGCCACCCACAAAGCAGTGGTGAAATTTGGATTTCTTCTTTAATTTTTTTCTCAGCGACCATAAGAGTTACAAAGATGCAAGATTTGAACAGGTTTTCGGGTATGCCCTATCCGATTTTGAAAAAAAATTTCAAAATTCTTACTACGAAAGGGCGCAGCACTACGTGAGGGTGCGAAAAAAATTCTGATTTCGACGAAATTTGGTATCTGGGGGTTTTTGAACATGAAAATGACGAATCTGGAATTAGTTTTTGAAAATTCAAAAGAAAAGTTCCATTGCAATTCTTGGCCGGACAACGAAAATGGAGAGAATTCCACGAAATTTGTTGTGCACATACTTGATGACCTGATGAGTTAAAGAACAAAACTGTCGAACAGTTTTTTAAAATATCTTTTCAAACAAAAGGTTGGGCCTTCGGGTTACAAAGTGCCCCCCCCCCCTGCTAGTGAATGATCTAGTTTCGCATGTAACATTTTCAAGCATCCACTAGAACCCACCCAAATTCAAATCTCAACGTTTAAATCCCTCATGCGGTGCGGTATAACAAAAACCCCTTCCGTAGAATCCTCCCGGAACAAGAACCGCTACAAATAAACCTGAAATGTAACATTGAAACAATCGGACACAAATTTTGAATAATGCTTACCTTAAGGAAGAAGCAGATAACTCCAATTAAACTCGCTAAGCACAACTTTCTCCGAACTCTCTCCGAAAGTAACCAAAAAAATTACCACGTGTTTCACTCAGCGACATCCAGACAATCCCAAATCTGTTTTCTGCAAACCAACTAAACGGATGTCCCGATTTTTTATCAATTTCCATCAGCACAACTTTCCAAGTGCCAGCCAAATTACAAAATCTGCATTTTCTTCTATAGGAAGATCTCGAATCGTGCAAATTATGAAAGCTCACGAATAAGTAGGCATTTTTATAAAAAAGAAAATAAAAAATAAAACTTTTCATGCAAAAAATCGAACCCGAGCCGTCCGATTGTAAGCAAACTATCTTTGTCACTATACCATTATAGCACCCTTTCAATCGTTATTAAACTGATTTTGTATCCCGAAATAGTTGTTGAGAAGGGGCGATTTTCGGATGCCCGTTTGCCGTTTACAAAAATGAAGCTATGTTCAAGTTTGCGTTCACGTTCTGGTTAGCGTTCATCTTTAGGTTGGCGTTCATGTTTGGGTTGGCGTTCAAGTTTGAGTTCGCGTTCACATTTTCGTGTTCACGTTTGGGTTGGCGTTCACGTTTGGATTCTCGTTGACGTTTGGGTTAGCGTTCCGGTTTGGATTGGCAATCACGTTTGGGTTGGAGTTCACGTTTGGGTTTATGTTCGTTTTTGGGTTGGCGTACATATTTGGGTTGGCTATCACGTTTGGGTTGGAATCCTCGTTTAAGTTCACGTTCACATTTAGGTCCACACACGTTTGTTTTAGTTATCACGTTCGAGTTTGGGTTCACGTTTAGGTAGGCGTTAACTTTTGGGTTGGCGTTTACGGTTGAGTTCGCGTTCACGTTTATGTTCGCGTTTTCGTTTGGGTTCGCGTTCACGCGTTCGGATTCGCGCTCACGTTTGGGTTGGCGTTCTCGTTTGGGTTCGTGTTCACGTTTGGATTTGAGCTCACGTTTGGATTCCCATTCACGTTTGGGTGGGCGTGCACGAATGGGTTCGCCTTCACGTTAGGATTCGCGCTCACGTTTGGGTTGGCGTTCAATTTTGGGCTCTTTTTCATGAATGGATTCTTGTTTAGGTTTGGGTTGGCGATCACGTTTGGAAGATCTCGAATCGTGCAAATTCCGAAAGCTCACGCAATACGCATTTTTGTAAAAAACAAAAAAAATAAAACTTTTCGTGCAAAGAATCGTACCCGAGCCGCCAGATTGTAAGCAAACTATCTTTGCAACTATACCATTAAGGCACACATTCAATCGCTATTAAACTGATTCTGCATCCCGAAATAGTTGTAGGGAAGGGTCGATTTTCGCATGCCCGTTTGCCGTTTACAAAAATGGGGATCGGGGCGCTATGTTAAAGTTCGCGTTCGCGTGGTTAGCGTTCACGTTTGGTTTGGCGTTCACGTTTGGATTTGGCATCACGTTTGGTTTCGCGTTCACGTTTGAGTTAGCGATCACGTTTGGTTTTGGCGTTCACGTTTGCGTTTGCGTTCTCGCTATGATTAACGCCCATGTTTGGGTTAGGGTTCACGTTTGGATCCGCTTTCACATTTGGGTTGGTGGTTATGTTTAGGGTTGCGTTCAGGTTTGGGTTGGCATTTAAGTTTTGGTTCACGTTCAGGTTTTGGCTATCGTCATTCACCTTAGACTTGGCGATTTACCTGCATCCCATAGTGGGTAATGGCTTTTACTAGTCTAAACGCTAATCCGACGCAAACGGGAACGCGAACTTATGAATCATTATAGCAAACCACTCCTCTCAAAACATAAGTATTGTTACACAACTGAATTTTCTTTTGGATTGCATCTAACGCACAAGTCATTTCCATCTTTTTACAAGTTATATTAAGCGGTTCTAAAAATAGCAAATTAGGATGGAGTTTCAAGGTCTCTATTTGGGTTTAGAAGTTAGGGGTTACACAATGCTAAGCAGACAACACAAACCGGCGATATATTATTGGATCTTTATCTCAAATTGGGAGGTGGATAGCCTTACAGTTGTCCCCCTCCTCCCGCCGCTTTTGAATTTGTGCAAATGTTTGGTGGTCGTATGCCAAACTGGGGGTTACTGTAACGGACCCCTGTCCCGCGGTGACCTCGGCCGACGAACATATTTTGAAACAATTTATACGAAAAGCCCTCCCTATAACTTCCTTTCTAGTTGGTACCAGGGTAGTTTTCTGAAAGACATCATCTGCTGATATTATTCAAAGGAAGCTTAAAAACGACTCAAACGTTAGTGACTTGTTAACAATAGTTCTTCAAACCTGAGAATCATTGTTTCGGTTAGATCGCTTCTTTGACAGTTGCCAAAAAATTGCGTATGGATTATAAATAGTAATAAGAGACATCTATCTTCCGCTTTTGAACTTTTTGCTAACTTTTAGTACGTTTTTACAAGTGAAAGTGCGTGTTTTTTTGCGACTTTGAGAGTTGACATCAAACCTAGGACCTATTATCATGCTAGGAAGAGAAAAGTTTAGCCGACTACTACCAAAACAATTATTAAAGACCCGGTACAAATGGTAGTAAACCATAAAAGAAGCATAAATTCCAATTTATGGTAAATACATCCATCTAGAAAGATCTAAAAAAGCATTTCACATACAGAACGCGTCACATTCGCCTTTATCCTTTAATCGACGTGATGGCACCTTCGTATCGTTCTAGAATATTCGCTACAATATGACAATTCCACAGTGTAATACCCAGGATGTTTTAAGTTAATATTATTATCATGATTGTACTGCACCATACCCAGTTGTATAATGTCGGGTTGGACTTGCGGTAAAAAACACAAAAAAAACAGTACTTACCTTTTTAGCTGCAAGGGTAACAATTTATGCGGATGGATTAATTAATTAATATCATCATCGATGACAATGTGAGTTCATAATGCATACACCCCCCTCCCGTTTTCCTCGTCATTTAGTATTTTGTACATAGGTAACGTTTTCACCAGAGAAGTTAATGTAATCTGTAGCATGTCGTCAATAAAGTTCTTTGTGTCACTAACACCTAGGCCATTTTGCACATATTCCAAAATTCATCGGTACATTCCAACGCTCACTATAACTACAATGCATGATTGCAAAGGTCCCAACCTGCAGGTCTAACAAAGTCATCGAGTATAATATGAACAATGTCTATTCGATTAGGAAGCATAATTCTCGCTCAGTTGTAATTAATAAAAAAAAAGGTAACTACAGACCCAGGAAGACCAACTTAAGAAAGTCAATTAAATCGGAAGACCCTTGTGCGAAGTAAACAAATTGAGTAGGTTGTGAATGAAAGCAATTTCCTCCGTAAGCATTCATTTTCCTTTTGTGGTAGGAATTAATTTATAAAACTACCAACTAGTTTTAATCTAAAGATAAATTACATTTCAGAAATTGAAGCTTTCGCTGGTGGCGTTTGTGGCGTACACAATTTTTGAAATGTCTGCATTTGGATTTCTACACACTCGCTTTGTATTTCAAACATTCCGTTACATTTGCATGCTAAAGATTCCGATTGATAACTGTGGAAAATGTGGTGGTCGAATATGCATACGAGTGGGGTCTATTTCTTTAATTACATAGCATTTTAGGGATGGGATGTTTTGAAAATGAAATAAGTAAATAGTTTATTTTCGCGTATCGCGTAGTACTTAACTTAAAAAGATAAGGTCGGACATTATACAAGCTGACACGATAGCATATCGTTTTAGCACTGCACGTATCAGAATACAACTTCCGCAGGGGTTGGTCAGGCGTCACGCGAAGATGTGCATAATAATTACTCTAAACAGAATTCACCCTTTCTCTTTTTCCCTCAGGTGGTCTAATAAACCGACAGTTCGCGTGTTTAGCCTAACATACTCGTTGTTTTAAAAATGAATTGGCAATAATTCTTATGTGCGGCTTTAAAATGATTAATTTGTTTTCAGGTCTGCCGAGGTTTCTACTTTTTATGGTTATATGCATGTGACTAAGAACATTTCTTTTCCCGAGGGTGACTTTGCAAATGGTCTTTTGATGACTGTTCACAATATCGCAGCTCACACGCCCAATATCTGAAATTCGGGTGTAAAGCAACATTTCGCATGTTTAATAGGCTAATGGTCCGTTATAATAAAAAAAAACATTCTGGTGGGTGGAACTTATATCCGAGTAAACAAATAAAGCACTGACATCGCTTGTAATCTACCGTAATTTGATCACCTCGTGAGGTATTACTTTCTTCCCTTTGATTTTTCAACCCGAGCGATTGAAACTTTCAGGAAAAAGTAGCAAGCATTCGCACTTGCTCAATTTGTAACGCGAGCTTGATCTCGTTTGATTTTTTTAGATTGGTAACTATGTCCCATGGGAGTAGACGCATTTTTATGGGCTTTTGGTAGTTGGAACGATTTTTAAGGGTGGTATTTTGGTATTGAAGGGTCCAATTTCGAATTTAGCGATCTATATTTTATGAGTAATTAGCTATCGAATGCGTTGTGATCGGTTCATAAATAGAAAAAACTATCAGCGCCAGTCTGACGGGTGATAACACAATCTTTAATGTCTTTGACGTGACCTTAACTAGCTAAATCAGAATTACTCATAGTAATATTATGGAGTATTGTGAGAAGCACGAACTAAACGATCTGGGAAGTTTGTGCTTGGTCAGTAAATAAACATTAGGTGTGGAACATTTAACGCAGTTTCGTGGGAAGGCAAATTTACTGGAGGTTTCGTAACCCATGCAGAACGGATTATCTTGAAAATGTTGTAGACATTCGTTCGGGGAAACTAGCATGCGATCTATTTTGTGTTTAGAACTATCGAAGGTATATAAAATTACGAGAGGACTTTTCGGCCAGCGCAATTTTAATCAATTTCAAGAACAACATTAGCTCAGTTTCGGTTTGACCTTGGAGTGAGCTATTAATAAATTATATTGCGAAACCAGAAAGTTGGTTAAAGCCTAGGCACACGCTGCAATTCTCAATGAACTGCACAAGAAGAGGTAATCAAAGAAAACTTATGCAGTATTCCTGCCAGAGTCGCTTTATTATGTATTGTTCAGTTTTAAGGCGCCATAGGGAAACCATCAATTCTAATGACAGCTATATTCGGGGTAACGTAATTAATTTGTTTGATTTTTATACAAAATAGTGATCGGATTTCTTTAAGAAATTGCGTAAAATTTTATTGAAACTAATAAGAAAAATACTTAAGCAATTTATCGCTGCTAAACTTTGCTCAAACGAAAGTGATAAATTTTTGATTTTTAGGATCAAAAGAAAGAGCCAATTTTTTGTAACGTATTTGCATTAGAATATATTTCCGAGCTAGCCGTCGCTCAAAATTGGAAAAATTCATCATTGCAGTGGAAAATTAAGTACGATCAAGTGTTTTCAACCCCTATATTATAACAAAAAGTTGCAAATTCTCTTCCTACGGTTAATTACAAAAATCTAATGCTATCAAGTGAAAGAATACAGTCGTACAGAACAGCAGCATCATTTCTAGTTACATCTGAGGTTAAATATCGGCAAGCTTGCTCCAACACATTATTTTCAAATAAGTCAATAATTCGTTTAGAAGCTACGTCTACAAAATGATCAAAATGTGCGTCTTTTTTTCTCAATCAAACCACATTGTCATATATGTTGGACCTTTGTTTTATTTGGAAAAAAATGTTTTCTTTGCCGCCTTTTACCACTCTATTTTTTCACAATGCAAACTGCGAGCACCCGAGCTTAATTTTCGATCCTTGCAAACCAACTTTGTCGTTTACTCGTCTGTGAGATCCACTCGCCGTCTAAAATTGAGTACCTGGAGGCCTTCGAGTGTAGTGCTTGCCACACTACCTTTGTGGAATTCGTTCTAGGTACTGCTAGGGTAAGCTGACGTGATCCGTACAGCACATCACAGAAGCTCCAAAAAGAGGCTTTGTTAATGTGTTAGGATCAGCACCTAAAACACCGGAAAATGTCTCCAAAACGCGTTCTGGTTACCATCATATTGCCAATGATCGAACAATTCTGGATCATTTGCAAAGCCAGAATGTGAACTGGCATTTGACTATTGGAGCCTCTACAGAGATTTTTAAACGCTTTAAAAACACTTTTTAAAATTTTATCGATGAACTCTTGTATTTTGAATTTCATTTTTAAAAAATAAAAGAACCAGTAGGTTGGATGAAATTTTTTTTTTTATTTTTTTTTTTCACTGAATTTCATCCAATCTACTGGTTCTTCTCTTTTGAAAACTTTGGAAAACCCCTGGACGCCCTTAGAAGCTGTTAAAGACCTTTTGATGCACTTAGGGTCCTTTAAAGCTTGTAAAACATCCTAAAGGCTGTTCAAGATTCGTATTTTAAATACGATTAACACTATTGAAAAGGATTTTAATACCCTTAGGGACCCTCAAAAGTTGTTGAACAATCCCTAAACTCTACTAAAATGCTGTGGATACTATTTAAAACTAAAAGAGAGACGACATTTGATGAAGACTAGTGGCATACCTAACGGTGTCTCATTTAAATTGACTGTAAGTATACTGGTATGGAAAAAATTATTGCAGGTCTGACTTATAGTAAGCTAGGAAGAAACCCAATAAGAATTGTCAATCTGCACTTTCGGGGTGTAAAGATCATAAAACCTGACCATCGTCAAGTCTATCTAAAATGCTTAATATATATGGAAATGGGTAAGCATCATTCAGGGATAACTTTCGGAAAATCGACTCAAAAACGCGTTTCACAGTTTTCTTTTTGACTGAAACTAGGGCGCGATGATCAGAGGGACTGTTCTACAACTGCCAATCCAATCATCTTGTTAAGTTCGGCATTCATGTAGGGTGGTAGCGCTGTTTGATTGCAGGCTAGTCTCCGGTATCAATTTTAGCGCAACTATTTATTTACTACATTCTCTAACGATCTTTGTTCAGGCAATGTTAGTGTTCGTTTTTCGCGAATGGCAGCTGTTTATAACTTTGGGTCATCACAAAAATCACATTCCAAAGTTAAATTTGTACATCCGTTTTTAATTACCAATGGAATACTCATCACATCATATCCCTCATGTCTGAAGCCTTTAGCCTAGGCCCTAAATTTTTGTTATCTAGTATCATCAGTTGATCGATCTTGCCATCAAGATCTGTATTGAGGGATGGGGTGCTAGAAACTGCTTGGGAGCTCTTGCAGCCTCGTTGGGATCTTCAAAGGTTATTCAGAAGTTACCGTTACCGTAAAAAACACATTCTAAATTAAGTAAGCAACGTAAATAAAACGCCATTATCCGTGCAAGATTTTCAGCTATGTTTTGAAGTTACATATACGATCGTATATTTGCGTATTGAGCAAATTGACATTTCTATATACGCTAGGTAAAAACAACCTTTGTACAGGATATTTAATTGCACGTTAGAATTAATATTATTTTAGTTATTCGTTTGAGAATGAACGCCCTTGTAACTTTAAAATTACGCCCTGGACTAATGTTGATAAGGTTTGATGTTCAGCGTGACATGCGTGTTTGGTTTGGTTATGAGAGAGCTCATTTTGATTGTTGTTGCGTCGCGTTAAGACTTACTTAAATCCTTGGTTGCGGCTGGGACAAAATTATTGTTAATTTTGGTAACGCGCTGCCTGGTTTTAGTAAGGGCTGTTAGGTTTGTAGAGAGATTTTTTGTTTATGCAATGTTATTTTAGTTTTCTTGTTCACGGCCGGCAATAAAATCAGTTTTGGGTTTTTTGGCATTGTGGTTTTACTCACCCACCCTAAGCTCTGGTACATCTTGGCTCCCAACTAGGGCACAATGCCGTTATCTAGAACGCCGTCGAACAAAAACCAGGCGAATATGGAGACAGAGGAAGAAGTGGCAGGGGGCTACTCGTTACGAAGCAAGAGTAAAGTAGCAAATATACCGAAAGCGAACGAAAAGCATCTGGGAGCAATACCAAAGGTATATTACAAACAAGGTCATTTATCAGACGGAACAATCAATGAAGGTAGGCGATCTTTGTTTAATTCGTCCCAAAACGAGGTATCGCAAAACCCACAAGGTCAACACGGAACCGATATCTCTATTTGGGAAAAACATGAAGAGTTCCGGTTGCCTGATTTGTTTACAACACCTACAGGTATGCAAGCTAAGTTTTTCAAGTCAAAGGGGGAAGTCGCAGACACAAGAATTTGGCCGGGAGCAATTTCATGCGAAGCTTTGGAAAATCAGATGTTGCAAGACTTGACACCAGAAATGCGGTCCAGGTCATCTTACCATATTCAAGATCTCAAATATGATGAAAAGCGGCAAGATCCAAATGATACTGGGAATCCGGATCTACCATCACAGGTGATCACCAATCAGAATAGGGAAAACAGCGGTACGAAGGTTAAACATGATAATTTTATTAACACTTCTTGTGGTAATACCCAAACTGATATGGTCGATTTAGTTACACAAATTGTATCAGCTTTAGCGAAAATGAATGTTATTCAGGGAAATGATAAGTCCAGACAAGTAATTGAACAAAATGTAAAGTCCACGGGCTCATTAGATTTAGTAAAAAAACTTCCATCATTTGATGGATCCGAAAATTCACATCCGATGGAGTTCATTACCCAAATTGAATATTTTTACAGGTTTGAAAAAATTTCTTTTGAGTGTTTACGGTTCCTGTTAGCCAACCAGTTTAAAGGCTCAGCCATGTTGTGGAGTCGCGCATATTTAAATTCTTTCACCGATTTCGAGACCTTCAAACAAGGGTTTAAAGAGCAATATTGGTCAGAAACAAAACAATTAGAAATTAGATTGAAATTGCAATCAGCTAGGTATCCCGAAGGTAGACGCAATTTTGTCGACCATTTTATGTATTATATGACACTTGCCAAATATTTAGAACCCCCATATTCAGATCCATTATTAATTAAAACAATAGCGAGGCATTATCCTCCGAATATTTCTGCGGTACTAGTTGGAACTACGCATATTGCAGAGGCTATGGACCGGCTGAGGCAGGCAGATTATTACTATAGAGATTCTTGTGGTTTTAGGGATCGGTTTAGTACTTTTAGAAGTGTTAATGGAGAAAGGGTTACGCAAAATACGGCGGATGGTACGGGTGTTGGTAACCGTAATAATCATTTTCAAAAAGATTCTGGTAGGGGGTTTAACGCGAAGAAAAAGGGGTCGTTAGCTGTATTAGATTTCGAGGATACTCACGAAACCACCGAGGTTACAGAGGAAGAGTCGGAAAACTTCGATCGTTTGCACATGAACTAAGCCCCCATGTGCAAATTAAAGAGAACGGGGCCAATTGCAATATCAATAATCCGCGTGACGACTTGCTGGAAGAAACCGAGCAACTTACGGAACCCATTAAAAAAGGGTTACTTTTTATATCCGTTAATTTGTATCAATTTAATTTCCCTGCGTTGATCGACACGGGTAGTGAGGTCTGTGCTTATAATGAAAATGTATGGGCTCAATTAAGCGATGTTCATGGGCAAATTCCGACATTTGCCTGTACTGGTGTTCGAGTTGCCGGAGCTTTTAAAAACAAACATTGTAAGGTACAACAACAATCGCTTTTTTCGTTTTATCTAGGCAGCGGTAATATAGTTCACGAATTTTTATTTATTCCGGATTTAATTCATCCAGTTATCATTGGTAACGATTTATTAAGAGCGTACTCGATAACTGTTTCATTAGCCGAGGGTAGACTGGAATATACTATAAATAAGGAATTGATCACCGTTTCTGAAATTAATAGAAAAGGGGAGTTGGGGTATTCGGAATCAAGCGAGTTAGCGTGTGCTCTACGGAAAACATCAAATTTAATCAATACCGTCCTTTTGGGGTCTCTAAATTTTGACACGGAGGTGGAGGAGGTAATCAAAGTAGCCTCCATTCCCGATAATAAAAAGGGGCATTTACGCACCATATTAAAGAAATATAAAGATCTGTTTTCGGAGATACCCGGGCGGGCGAAAGAATACGAACATGTCATTAGGCTTAAGGGTATGGCAGAATTTCATAAAAAGCAATATCCCGTTCCAGTTATGCACCGAGCGGCAGTCCAAAGTCAATTAAATAAAATGGAAGAATGGGGAGTAATTAAACGCCAGGCTACCCCGTACATATCCCCCATAATGGCAACGGTTAAGAAGGACAATACTGTCCGGATTTGCCTGGATGCGCGATATTTAAATTCCATAATGGAAAAGGAGTACGAAACACCTACCCCCATTGAAGAAATTTTGCATTCCATTCCAAAGGTACAATTTATGTCGTCAATCGATTTTACACATGGGTATTGGCAAATACCGTTAGCGAATGAATCGCAAAAATATACGGGTTTTAAGTTTAATGGTCGGTCCTACTGTTTCTGTGTTTTGCCGTTTGGATTATCGTCAAGCGTCAGCACCTTTACAAGGTGTTTGTCCCAGATATTTGGTCATGATTATGAACAGTTTTTAAAAATATATATCGATGACATTTTGATCTTGTCGGAGACTTTTGAGAAACATTTGGAACACCTTGAGCTAGTTTTTTCGCGTTTACACCAAGCCGGATTCACTCTTAGGTTACGAAAATGTAAGTTTTTTAGGGAGAGTATGCCTTTTGTAGGATATGTGCTTGATGCTCGGGGGGTTCGACCAGATCCTATGCGTATTCAGGCCATAAAGGATTATACCACCCCCAAAAACGTCAAAGAGTTACAAAAATTCTTAGGCTTAGCGAATTTTGACCGAGCATTTTGCGCGCATTATTCCGAAATAGCCGCCCCATTAACTGTATTACTAAGGAAACAATCGCCTTGGCGATGGGGAGAAATAGAAAAAAAGGCTTTTCAGAACCTTAAGTCTACTTTAGCGGAATATACATTACTCTGGCACCCGAGAGAAGATTTACCCTACTGTTTGAACACCGACGCCAGCGATGTAGGTTTAGGGGCGCAATTGTACCAGGTAGTAGATGGGGAGCGGAAGGTGGTAGCTTGGGCCAGTCGTGCACTGCTAGATCGGGAACGCCGTTACAGTATTAATGAGAGGGAAGCGTTGGCGGTGGTGTGGGCTTTTGGGAAATTCCGGATTTACCTTTTAGGCCGACCGTTCATTCTTTATACGGACAACAGTGCTGTTGTGTATTTAAAAACGTGTCGGTTGCTCTCAGCTCGCATTGCCAGGTACGCGTTAGTTCTTCAGGAATACGATTTCGAAATGAAACATATTGCTGGGCCGCAAAATACGATAGCAGATGCGCTTTCTCGGTATGCCGCGAGTCGACCACCTACTCCATCCGACAAAATTTTTCGTATATTATTTTTGCTAAAATTACCGCGAAATGTACAGCAGCAGCTTAAAGGTATCCAAATACATCAGTTGAATGATGAAAAATTAGGAAATATTATTCGACGTCTGCCGTTGGACGAATCATTGGGGCGACGGTTTATTTTATCGGACCAGGTATTATATATACGTCAAGAAAATGGGAGGTGCAAGTTATGTATACCCAAGGAATGTCGGGTGGGCCTGATTGAAGCGTTTCATTTGACGTTGGGACACTTTGGGTCATATAAAACGTGGAAGGCATTGCAGGCTGAAGTCTGGTGGAGCAACATGCACAAAGATGTAAAAAAGTGGGTGAAAACGTGCGATATTTGTCAAAAAGCAAAATGTTGTCCCATGCCTCATCCGCCTTTACAAGCCATTATTCCGAAGGGTAAAAACGACCTGGTCGCCCTTGATATCTATGGCCCTCTTCCGTCTAGTCGCGCCGGGGTTTCGTTTGTATGTGTGGTGCTTGACGTATTCACTAAGTATGTAACTTTATATGCTCTAAAAAAAGCGACCACACGTAGTATTCTGCATAGGCTTACGAACGATCTTTTCGTCAAACACGGACAGCCCGTTCGTTTACTAACCGACCACGGTACTCAATTTACGTCAAAATTGTGGGAGGAAAAATTGCACTCTTTGGGCATTCAACTAGTTCGTTCGTCAATACGGCGTCCACAAAGTAACCCTTGTGAGCGCGTTATGCGTGAGTTGGGACGGTTATGCCGAACGTATTGCCATGAGCAGCACACCCGTTGGGCCTATGAGTTGCAAAATTTTGCGTTATTCTTAAATACGGTGGTTCATGAATCAACGGGATTTACCCCAAATGAATTACAACTTGGCATTAAATCTACGGATTTGTTACCAAAAAATAGGAGAGGCCCTCACCAGCATGAAGCGGATGTTGACGACATGGCCGACGAAAAAAAATTAATACTAGCTAGGGAGACGTTAGTTAGTGCGGCCGCTCGGCGTAATGCGCGTTGTTCCAACAGACCGTTTCCAACATTTAATCCGGGAGACCTAGTTTTGTTAAGGAGTAATCCTACTTCTTCCGCGATTAAAGCCGAAACAAAAAAGTTTATGCTTTTGTTTGAAGGTCCTTTCAGGATAAAAAAATCTGTGGGCCCTTTAACATATGTATTAGTTCATTGTGATAGTGACGTGGAAAGGGGCATGTTTCATGTGACCCATTTAAAGCCGTATATTCCTGCATGGAAAGGTTAAAAGCCACCATGATGATGTTTTTAACCTGGGGGGGGCATTGTTGTACAGGATATTAATTTGCACGTTAGAATTAATAGTTATTTTAGTTATTCGTTTGAGAATGAACGCCACTTGTAAGCTTTAAAATTACGCCCGTGGACTAATGTTGATAAGGTTTGATGTTCAGGTGACATGCGTGTTTGGTTTGGTTATGAGAGAGCTCATTTTGATTTGTTGTTGCGTCGCGGTTAAGACTACTTAAATCCTGTGGGTTGCGGCTGGGACAAAATTTTTTAATTTGGTAACGCGCTGCCTGGTTTTAGGTAAGGGGCTGTTAGGTTTGTAGAGAGATTTTTTTGTTTATGCAATGTTATTTTAGTTTTCTTGTTCACGGCCGGCAATAAAATCAGTTTTGGGTTTTTTGGCATTGTGGTTTTACTCACCCACCCTAAGCTCTGGTACAAGTCCTTTAAAAGAAATAATTAGTTCCAAAATTTAAGAACCAAAATATGCATATTATGCGTATTAGGTATATCACTCAAGAGTTATTTCTCCACGAAATTTGTTCAAACAGGTGTAATAAGTACGAGGTAGTTGGTCATTTATTATTCTGGCCGTTGCTTTTAAAAGCACGCTACAGGCATAGACGAGTGATCAATGAGCTTGGGTACGCCAGACTCACCACACACCAACCAAAAAAACAAACAACAAAATGGCATATTTTCAGTTTCAACCTACAATTAAAAAAGATATCTTTTTCAGTTTACCGGATGGAGGCCCATTCAGCGGTCGCTGTCAAATACATGGGTCGGTTAGGATGCCGCATTCTGAATCAGAGGACCTAACTGTTACAGCAGAAGAAACCGACGCAGCTATCAAAAGTCCGATATTGAGAAACGTCGCATTTTCGCACTCACGCTGTCCACCAGAAATTCATAAATCGTGTTTTTGTGTGAGGTTTATCGCCGAACATACCAAGATGTTGGAGGACTCGACAAAGGTTGGTAGTAGATCGAAACAGCTGAATTGAGTTTACAAGCCGTGTTCCTTTCAGGTCAAAGAGGATTGGAAGTATGTCGCGATGGTGTTAGATCGTCTTTTCTTGTGGATATTTACTTTGGCTGTGCTGGTGGGAACGGCGGGAATAATCCTGCAGGCGCCAACGCTTTACGACGATCGCGTACCTATCGACAAGAACGGATCGGACTCGTCGCTCGTTCGTTACCCTCCACAGTAACTCGTTATGCCTTAACGTAGATCTATTTTCATATCATAACCAGATCAACAATAATGAAATTGTATATTAACGTTGATATCGTTAAATCAGATGTAAGAGTGGGCATAGATGACTAATTTAAACTGAAAGAATTTGATTGAGTGAAAGTTTTTTTTACAGGGTATAATACATTGCTCAGGATAGTTAGAAATGCTATGTAATATTAAGGTTCTTAACTTATCATCAGTATAGCCATATTGTTTTACAATTGACTAAAGCAACGTCTAGCCACACCTTCAGATATAATTAGCGTCATAGCGTGTGTAAATGCAATACATATTTGTAATACATTTTCGGTCACTTTCATCTTAGGCTCAATGGAATATCATCTAGAAGTAAATCGAAAAAAGCTAGATAGATCTTGTTATCTGCTTTTTACAATATACTTCCAGATTGTGCCTTAAAAATGTAGCTTGGTAATTTTTGTAATGATAAAAAATACTTTAGTGAAATGATGCTTGAGAATGTGTCTGTGGGGTGACGTACAGTACACATTAAACTACCCGACTATTATCAATGAGCGTCGTTTGTTGTATGCTTACCTGCATGCTCCGTAATTATTTAATTTAATCAATTATTTTTTCACCCATGATCATACTTTACACTGCTTTGGCTCTTTGCAAATGGCGCGTTTAAGATTGCGGTGTGTAATTCATCAGTGTGGTAATTCAATTGCCTTAGTAAATTTTCAAAACCTGTGTCCACAGTTTCGGAACATTGTCCGAATTAAAAACGCTTTGAATGCCAAATTTAAAAGTGGACATAAAGTAAAAAAGTTCCCTTTATTTAAATAAGATTTTTTTTGTTTTGTTTTTGTAGTTTTTATACTAGTAAAATTAAGTTGAAAGCAATACGTTTGTCGTTCACTTATACGTGGTAAAACACTTAGTGATTTTTAGGAAATGAAAATATAGAGAACGTATTTAAATGATATTAAATAGCACAATTAAATAAATGTTTCTAAATAAAAAAAAACGAATAGATAAAATTAAATAGAGAAATGAATAAAAACGTAGTATATAGGCAATTAAAATTAATATTAGATAGACATTTATAGACTGCCCAACTGGACACAAAGGGAACATACTGTTTACAGACTTACTGTTTTGTAGGTAATGTTTAAACTCAAATTGTAAATTAAGATAGTTTAAAAGTTGTTATACGTTGTTGCTTATTTTATAATCTTGCTTCGTAATAAAGAATGATAACATAAACGTTCTACTAAAATTTATAGTGGTAACAGCATGATGGAAAACTGTGGAAAACCAGTGTGCAAGAAGAATTTAAAACATTCTTTCTACTTTGATGATTTCAATAACTAACACTGGAACCACCGACATAGAACAACAAGTGAACGTTCTTTGAACGACCAGATGAAGTACATTAAATGTCCTATGGAGGTTTGTAGAATGTTACATTGGCACAGTAATGGAATTTACAAAGAAAGAGCCATTCTCAACTATACGTTTTTAACCCTACGATCCATGGCTACTTAAATCTAAGCTAATGGATAGTAACTCATACTAAATAAAACGTAGTATTTCACTGTTTTAGCATTATGTATATGTTATGTTTACGGTTATGCTTTCAAGTAGGAGTTTTGTACTTGGTTGCTCGCAATGAGCTCATACGCCCGATCTTAACTGGACACATTCCTAATCTAATTTTTTTAGTGGTGTAATGCTTAGATTCAGAAAAGGCAGGGTTTGAAACTTCTGGAATTTTTGCTGTCTTTCACAATAGTTTGTTGTAATTTTGGATTTCTAACCCTGACTGGCAGTATGAGTTGGTAGACTAAATCTTTCACTTTAAAAAATTGATCATCCGCATACAGGGTGACCCATTGTTATTATGCCGATCTCGACCAATACGTCAACATGACGTTGATTACACAACAATCTACAAGGCGCTCCATTTAAACAATCGCCACTTCAATGGATATCTTGATAACAAGATCTGAAATTCTACCATACATTACTTCCGTAAATTAATCAAACTTCAAATTCATGAAAAAAAGATGCTACTTGACTCGTGTGAAGCACTTTAACGTTGGACAAACAGTAATCATTACATTCGTATATTGGAAATACATTATTTGGAATTCTGAAAAATAAAAATAATGTTGTATGCACGTGCACCTCAGGCATTACTCGATATTTAACGCTCGGGGAACTTACAATTCCTCGGGCCGGAGGCCTTCGGGCTCTGTCGCCCTCGGAATAAACATCGCCTTAATGGCCTTGATACATATATAACTATTTTCCCTTATTTTTGAATTACATCGCGGATATAATAAAAAATACTGTTACAAACACGTGTATATCTGATCTTTAAAGCACTTGCAACGTTTAAAACTCGTTGCGGGTGCTTTAAAGACTTGATTATACACTTGTCACTATTTTATTATACCTGCCACAGAATCGCTGATTAAAACACGCCTACGCTGAAAAAGGTGACTAAAGCACGCCGAGCTTGAAAGGTTAAGTAACGTTGCTTCAAATACCACATATGAAACTATAATCTGGGACAGAACTAAAAAATCCTTTCTGATCGCATTGTGAAAATGCAAAAGATGTCTTTTCGGCTCTCATCCTCTGTTGGAAGCTTTCACAAACGACCGTGGTTTAGAGTAGGTAGGTATGCTGCCAAATCTGTTTTTAATCTCAGCATTATTTGAAGTTGTGGGTGAATGCGCTTAGGACTGTTTGAAAGATGTTTCCTATTCATCCACGTCAACAACTTTCCATATTCCATATAATATGCATTTGGATTTTACAGGTACCAACTTTTTCTGCTTTTGCAACAAGCCCTTGAATGGACGGTGTATTATGTTCGTCAACCGAAGTCATTTCATTCACAAAAAACGGAGATTTTTTTATAAGTAAACAAGTGACATGGCAATCATGGAATTACGAATAATCAACCCATTTAAATAAGAATGTTTTCGAGCATAACGTCAATGTGATTTCATTTTATTTGTATATTTTTTAATTATATTATAGATATAATAGAAAATACCATATGAAACGCGCGTATAATTGGTCCATCAAGCACTTGCAATGTTTCGCGTGCTTTAAAATCTTGATTATACACTTGTTTCATAATGTACTATAGAAGCACCTCCTGAACATGAAAAACCTGTTTTTTTAAAGATATGGAATGATCTTTATTATGGAACAATTTTGAATAGTATTTTGATACGATAGTGATACCTTTTTGTTTCAAATTGAGTTGCTGTCCAGCGCAATTCTGCAGAAAATAAACGCTATTGTGCACCCACTATGTAGTGTTACTAACACTTATCCTCTAGTTTTTCTATTCAGATTTTTCGTTATGTTCCCGATTAAGAGTCAAGTATGGATATGTGGGTCGGACATCAGAAATAAAAAAGCTAGTTTGACGATAAGTAACAATAATTGTCTAATTAATTTCAATCAAGTGGTGTGGTGGCCCGACATTCTTTTGTGTAGTTCGTTGGGAGAACTGATTGTGTGAGATTTTCAAACTCGGAATATTTACAGGAGCAGTTTTTGAACAATAGTTCATGTGGTGGTACCAAGGTGTTCTTAAAATACACCATCTATAATCAAGTTCAATTAAGATCAACAACGTTTCGGAATTGTACGTACCTTTACAATGTAATCTTCGTTTTGCGATCGCTTGCGAAGTTCAAACGCCACAGCCGAACTACACTCAGGAATATGCGGTTCAAATTCGGTCAACATTGTTAAAATACTGTACAAGTTAAATTCGTGACAGGCATACAAAAACATCTTTCTTTGCCTTTCCGCTCCGTCGACAAATGCCTTCATCTTGCTTACGACATTCTTTAGCAACCTCCCTAAAGCAGTAGTAACGTTGAAACATCAAGCCACGTGTTAATTAGTTATTTTACCTCCGTTTAACCTCCTTAACTGATCATTGCCACTTTCGTAATGGAGCCTGGCAATTGCCAAATCGGTGATACGGCTCATAACAGAATCCACCCATAGTGGGTGAGCCAAGCCCAAATCTTTTTCCCTCGAAAGTGCTCCGTGTAGGAAGAAAACATCCATCAGTGACTTCATGCGACGCCCCGTCTTCTCAGTAAGGTACTGTAGCAAATCTTTATTAGTTTCAAGTATACTGCTACTTTCATTTTGCGAAAGCAAGTGATTGAGCTCCTCGTCGTATGCTGGGCAAAAATATCTAGGTTGTTGCAATTCCTACAGAACATAAACGTTGAAAACACATAAAAACCAGTAGGTATTTGTTACATAAGTTGTTGATGTAATGTTGTAGCTGGGAAGTGCGCTAAATTCGCATTTAGAGAACAACCCATGCAGCAATAGTTGTGCACTTTTCATGGTTCTATCCGTTCCAGAATCTTTGGAAATTATTTCGTCCGGATTGTAGGAGCTTCCTATAAAAGTGCCATAATGTGCACGTAGTATATTTCCAAGAATGCATGACTCCTTCTCGCCAATCTACAATACTAGTAATAGAAATGTCATAAGTAGTTCTTGGTATGAAGCTAAGTTTACTCTGGTCAGTTTTTCCCAGTGATCCAGGTTAAACAATGTCAAATGAGGATCCTTGGGATATAATTCTCTCTCGGATGGGTATCTTTTACCATGTCTAAAAAACTGAAACATCTATGTATTAGGCTATATGTACAAGAAAACGTCGACATCGAATTTCTATGGTTTCGAGTTAAAAATCTATTTCACAGGGAAATGCAGTACAAAATGAGCATTTAAGCGTAGTAGTGGTGACTGCAGCCTCCCACGCTCCCACTAAAAACGGCAATCTCAGAAGCCAAGCATGGGTAGTGAACTACACGGGCCGGTCATTGACGTTTGGAAACCTAACTTTATTGCGTATACCTTGGCGTATACGAACGGAATCCCGCGAGATTTAAAGGTAGGACCATCTTAACTCGTGGGTGGAGTGGAAGAAATAATAAATTTCTTAGCTTCCCCTATACGCCACGTGATACAGATATCTGTTTAGTAGGCTCACATGGATAAAAAGTAAACAAAACCATTTCAAAAATTGGAAGTGATGCGTTCGTTGATTTCGAAAATCTTGAAACTGGAACATTCCAGTCCAGTAGATCCAGCTTGTGACGGCGACTCCTGGTGCGCATAGTTGAGTTCGTTTAAACGGTTGCCATGGCGACTTTCTTAATGTGCATATTTGACCTCGAAAGCCACGAATATGACAAGATAGGTATTTCTAAATTCAGTCATCTTTTAATTTTTAGCATAAAGAAGCAACATTCGGCTGGGTAGTAAGCAATTTTGAATTGAACAAGTTCCTTTTGGACTAAAAACTTATTATCTACACCGCAATTAAATATGGAGTAAGGAAAAACCAGTTGCTAACGTTGAACGTTACTCTTCTGTACATGCCGCTACAACTTGATCGAATGCGGCAATGTACCAAAATCAAATAATAACAGCCGTAATAATTATTAGGTCACGGCATAAGGTCGCCGTTAAAGTAAATAACATCACTGTTGACAAGAATGACAAAAATAATAATAATTACGCGCCGTTTATGGCCTACAGTTAGTTTCGCATTATTTTTATAGCGAACTTTATTCAAACAAATGAATACACTTACTATGTGAACTTGCTGCAATGTGTCTTCATCGTCGGCTATACACGTTTTAGTCACCAGTGGGATAAACACAATCAATACCAATAACTGACTCATGTCCATTGCATGATAATTCTAAGATGTTTAAGTTATTTGTTGCCGACGAGAACTTGTTTAGTTACTTTATTGAGAAACCGGTGTTACGCAAAGGCAAAAGGAGAAATCTAATCAGGAAACATTATTCATTTAGCATGTAATTGCTTCATATTTAACTTTTCGGTACTCACAATTAGAGCCTCAAGTTCAAGGCAATGAGTCATTGTTGCACATTCATTTTACCACAGATCTGTGCCTTTACTCTTTAGTTACGATTACTTTATTTTGTAGGAAAAACCTCAGTTACGATTAAGTGTTAAAAATATTCTATGTAGATTGATCTTACCTGACAATTTATTATAGAACCGCTCAATGCAAGGAGGCTAGAGTAGTTTTTTATGATACGTTCTTTCTTTTATCATAGTCCATGGCTACTTAGACTAAAAACTCGTGAAAACAGAATCTTTATAATTAATATTTTCGCGTACAAGAAGAGGTAGAATAATCGTTTCACATGATTTAGATGCAGAATTTATATCTCTATAACTTTTATTTGAAGTATTTTTGCGTAAAATAATTAGGAAACATTTGCGCAAAGAAAAAGTAATTTCCCATGTTAAACGCCTATGTTCCACTTTTCGATTTACACCCTGTACAAAAAGCGGTTATCGCAATAGCCACCTAGCTCGAGCTGGGAAACTATAAAAAGGGATCACGCGATTTAAAAGACAAAACAAAACGTTGACTTAAAATCTATCAGGCGATGATTGCGAACCTGGGACTGAATACAATTTTGAGGAGAGTTTTCTTGGGGTGATTGCCACCAGGACACAGTTTCACATTTTGCGTAGAGGCTTAACTTATGGCAATTGGATAGTTGGAGAACGGGATGAACTACCACCGTGAAGCAGTCTCAAAACCCGTAACGAAACAAGACCTAACTTATGGTAGTTCGGAAAAAGGACTCTAATGGACACAGGTTACTTGTCGAAAAATCTTCTTTTATTACTGTAATTACCCATTTTATACAATTAGTTTTTAATTAAATTTACAGCGCTTTACAAAAATTAATTATGTTGACATAGAAGCTTATGGGAATAAAATTAATTGTTTATGTTCTGTCACAAAAATAACTTGCTTAGTTGAACGATTACCACTGATGTATGCAGTTCCATAAAAAGGATAAAAGGAGTTTGCTTATAACCAGCAATGCAAACTGTTACAACTGCTTCATGACCTATACACGCAAATAAATTACGAAACATTGATCTAAACACTGTCTCTAGCTTTTATGAAACACAACCGTTTATTAAATGTTGATTAAAAGCAATCATGTAATTGTAACATTTATTTCCAAATTATTTGAAATTACATAGCAAACATTACTTTGTAACTGAAACGTGATTTAGTTTCTTCTACAAATTGTATTGCAACAGTTGCGAGTTACAAAAAATGTCTCCTCCGTTAAGGTGACACAGATCCACTCTCTTCTTTATTGTTTCGAAAACTGCATGAAGTTGGTGTTGTGTTATGTTATGAAAAGAAGAAATCTCCTTGCAATTCATCGCCGTAAAGTCGATCAATAAACACTTGTAACATTGCACGGTAACTTTGGGCATTGTCAAGGAATATCGGCTCCAAAATTCGCCTTCTCGACATCGCTAACCACACGCCTACCTTCAGAGGATGAAGCGGAGAGTCCTGACAAACATACGGTTTTTCAGCACTCCAAGTTCGGTTGTTTTGGGAAGTAACTACTGAACTAAAATTATACTGGGATGCGCTATCCGAGAGAGAGGGCCACATCTCTGTCCTACTTCCGCGCATGCATAGAGCAGCCTATTTGACATATTTTGAATTTATATTAATGATCAGTTTCCCAATGAGTGACTGTGACAGAAATCCCCCTTGCACAATCTCTCTCTCTCTCGCTACGTTTCTATGGCAGAGATCGGCAGTGCGGGTTCCAGTTTAATTATAGTTCAGTGGATGTAACGTATCCACTAAGGTGAAACCAAGCCTCATACGAGAAATAACTTTTGTCTAATGAATTGTCGTCTCGTAGAGTTTCATTAAAATAATTTCATAAAAATTTACACGTTTTTCAAAGTCGGGACGATGAGGTTCTTGTAGCACGGTTACTTTGTACGGTTAGAAATGCAATTTTTTCATTATTATTTTCTGACAGGTTCCATATGACAAACCAGACGAGGACGCACATCTTCTACTACCGCCTCTTGAGCAACTGTTTGGCGATCAGGGGATTTTCGACAAGCAACACTTTCTGTATAGTCAAATCGAAAAATAAAGTGGCGTAAGTTCTCGTAATCAACGACATGTTCACGATATGCCTCTTCAAATTCCCCTTGCATGTCAAAATTGCAGAATATTACAATCTAAAACGGTAAAACATGAATTTCTGATTTACAATTTAATTTACCCCCCTTGCAATTATTTGTTGCAAATTGGTAGCCTTGACGAAGACTGTTTTGTAAAACGAACAGATAATGTAGAAAAATGGTTGTGGAAATAAATGGATCAAACGGGAGGTGACAGGAGGGTTAGATTTTGATTAGTTCAGCCTCACATGCGTCGCGACAAATAGTTATTAAAATCACGTTTCATAAGGGTGGTACAGGAAATGATTAATGATCGCATTGTGCCTACACCCATTATACATCGGATGCTTAAAATTTTAAATTTCCCATTTCAAATGCATGTGCTTGGTGGCATTTGTTGTACACTTAAAAATATTCATACTCTTTTATACCCGGGTGAATTACTCTCTCCAATTCTGAAACAGACGCTAAGGGGGAAGAACAACTTTAATGACATACCTATTAATAGCTATGCGCAAATTAGCCATAATTAATTCTTAGGAACATAAATAATGTTGACTTTTAATTAAAACTGTTGTTCATTTCAGGATTCATAATTGTGCTAACCAACAATTCGAATAATTCAAGGAATAATTTCAATGTTACTTTTTTAGGTATTGAGGCGCAATTGTCTAACCTTTATATCAAAAGTAACGTCACGTCACCGTAATTTGTGAAAAACGTTTTGAAGGCACAATCCTGTTACTAAATAACCACAAGTGATCTGGGCGCAATAATTGTTAATTATTGTGACACGCATTTGTTATTCTATGCTGCTATTATTTGCTACCATCATTAGGTCCCTAGTATTGACTTGTTGTAAAGTTTTTGTTTCCTTTCAAAAATCATACGTATCTGACCTTTTTTTATGCGCATCTAGAAACATAAGTCACATTTATAATATGATGATGACAATATTGAATGCATTATTGTTTACGATTACGATTTCTCAAATAACCCTAAACCATGAAAAGGTAATAGATAGAAGGACAAGCTGTTGTGTTGTTAATTTTTGTTCAACACAATTTAATTATTATCGAATTTACTAGATATACAGCTTAGAATAAACTAAACAGAAAACATATGAAAGTTCTGAAAATGATTAGACAATTAGACATATCTGTTTATGATTTCTGAAACAATTAGGAACATAGAATAAACAACGAGATAAATTCCTTTCGGACTATACCCAGCCAAGACCATGCTAGTATCTACTGTCGAAAAGATGATATACGTGCCTCCTCCTTAAATTACTGAATCAGTGTGGTATTCCACGACACCTTAAGCAAGCATTAATTTAAAAAAAATACGCCCATATAATCACAAACATCAACCTTGCCAATTTTAAATTGTGGCCCGTGCGCACGCTTCCTTATGGGTAATATTCGGGATCAGATAAGCATATAAGTGTACAAACTTTTCAAAAGGGCACAATACGTCACAATTTGGGAACCGTAGGTCTTGTGCGTATGGCTCTTGGGGTGATCTCAGGTAACGGACCTGGAAAAAGAACGTGTTAGATCACATGCCATTTCGGGTTGAATTACACGATTATAACACAATAACTAATTACCCTTCAGTTACTTCACTCCTTTCATAACATTTTGATTTAGATAATAATAACAAAGGAAACTGGAAACTGACCTTGACAAAGTAATTTCCGTCGTATCGATGGAGTTCCAATAGAATTGCGCTACCGTACTTTGGTACGTGTGGAGTTATTACACTTATGGCGTCTAGAAAATATCCTAAAGTGGTGTCGTGCGCTGAATAGAGATACATCACTTTTTTAACGTCTATCCCTTTTATTTTATCATTAAAATCCGTTATCATTTTTTGAAGTAAGTATCCAACATTAATTTGTCTTAGTCTCAAATCTGAATTAAAATATTTGTAAATCGACGACACAGCACTATAGATTGGTTCAGGATACACCTTTTGGGTCCAATTCGGTAAGGGCAAACCAAGTTCGTGCTAAAACATAGTTCAGGACAACCTGAATGTTGTAACGAGTGTTACCTCGGTGGTGACTATAAAATAAAACCGTTGAAGACTGATTAAGTCCTTTACTGCCATTCCGGAGTTATTTTCTATGTATTGCAACATTTCGGTGTAAGGTTTAAGAAATTTTTCGTTCATGGTGTGATTTTTTAGGTAAAAATCTTTAAATAAGTAAGAGTATTTGCATGCCCTAGAGTCTAGTAGCTATAATAGTGTAGGTTACTATGGATAGCAACTCTGGGAATAGTTACGTCTTCGTCATGATAATCCTTAGCATGGATAGGTATTGGTTGCCATAGCAAAGTAGGGTGCCATTGCTGATCAGGATTCGGTGGCCATAGACCCGCTAAGACTAATAGAGCACTCATCTGTGCTCTAGGACTTTCGGTGGATCGGGCATAGATTTTACTAGATTCGTAGAAATTTCCCAATAAAGTATCGTATTCATCTCGTAGAAATACTCCTAATCTGTGCACTGTGCGCTTCCCTTTCTACAAAATGCATTACAAAAGCGCAGGATATCCACTACCTACATTGGTAAGACTTCCCATTCCATTTGGATAAAAATTGTTCTCTTTATGTGGGTCGGTCGGATAGAAACTTTCTGGAGTTCTTTCGCCGTGTCTAAACAACTATTAAATACGGATTCAAGTAGCAATTTAACAGAGGAATTAAGAAAATAATGTTATTGTACTTACAACGTTAACCAAAACGACCTCTGACTTATTAACTACTTCACCGTTAACGATAAGTAGAATTTGTGCAACTACGCCTACCAAGTTGAGAAACATCGTGTTGTATACAGCGCGAAGGTTTCTGAATGAATGAAGAATTTGTATTTAGATGCAAGTAGAGCCGCGACAATTTAATCAAGAGTTAAAGGTCGCCGTTATCATATGGCTGTTACTAAGATAACACCGAAGGTAATCATTACTAAATTGAGACCAGTTTTCGTTGCGCATTTTTAAATTACTGGTCACCTGTATCATTTTATTAGCTTTCCGCTGTGCCGATATTGTAATTTATGAGGTTGCGCGTGTAATAAGTGCGTTTGTAAATTGTGATATTTGTGATTTATAGTTTTACGTTTTTACCTCGGTCCTTATATTTTCGTTAGAACACTAGCAGTAATAGCACTGTCATCGTGACACACTAGTGGAGGCAAACACCTCTAAACTCGTCTAAGAACCCGGCTTAGCTGGATGCAAAAGGCACCGAAACTGCCGCCTCAAAGGGACTGAGGCATTGTGTCTCGAGCTCGAACTCCACGGAGGTCGAAAAGCACATATTTTCAAACCAGAACCCAACCTTCAAGAGAGCGAAGCAAGAACAAGAGCCAGACGATCATGAGCCCCTGCATTTAATGGAGGCGACATCTAAGGGCCCTAAAGAGTTGTTTTCCCAAGCAAGTAACTTCTTTGATCGAAACACGAGAGCCTCCTCTAAAAAGTTCAATAGTAAACTTAGTTTTAACAGGCAGGATCAAGCCACTATCAAGGCACAATATCTTGGAGATACAGGCCGGAGGGAGCAAGTCGGCTTCCAGCTACAAACATGCATATCAGCGGCTCAGGCACCACGCGAAAGAGGTGGATGGCGCGTCTATCCAAAAAGTTGCCCGAAGGTGGGTGAACTCATTATCGATCAGGTGTGACCGCCGGTAACACATATGAATTGTTAAAAACGAGCACGTTTACTCAAAATGAGGAAATGTTTGAGGAAAGGGCTAAGTACGACCTGGAGAAGGTAATAGGCAAAATGCCGTGTCGAAGCCCTCAGCGTAAAAATTGAGTGATTGAAAACTGGCCCATGGTAGATTGTCTTATAACAGTCTAATAAACTCAAATGCCACTTGAAACTACTGTCCAACACAAAGATTAGTGGAGATGCAGGCCAATACAGGCAAACGTAGGGCGGCTAAGGAGTTCCCCAGGTCCCGCAGCAGTTACACTGTGGTAGGTGTAGGAAACACAATACCGCAATAAAAATTGTACAATGGTTAAACTAGAGAACCAATGTTACCCCCAGGCAATTATGCTAGAAAACTTTGATCTTGTCCCGCTAGTAGTTGGGAGAAGGCGAATGGCTGTTACTTATCTATATAAACTTTTGCACAACCTAACTGACTGAAATTTGCTACATAACTCGATAACATTTTATATACCACGTCCCTCATCTAGGAATAAGATCACATTTCAATTGCCAAGATGTACAACCAATATCAGACAAAGCTCACCGATTTATACAATGTGTTATCACTATAATGATATTTCAAGTCATGTAGATATTTTTCACACTCCTTTACCTATCATTCTTAATTATATTACTTAGTTATTATTTTTTTACGAGTTAGTTACTTCATTAATTTTTACTCTCTCACTTATAATTTTGTACTATTCTAGGGTTTTGTATTACACCTGTTTGGACAATAAAGATTATTATTATTATTATTATTAATAAATTTCTATCTTGGGTCATTACGAAACTGTACCCAACAGATGAGCCTCCTAAACACAATACTGGCAAAACACGAAGGTCAAAACATAATAGCTGGTGAGCTCAACGCAAAACACACCTCCTGGAGCGGTGGCTTGTGCAACCAACCAGGCGACTACCTTCACGACCTACTAAACGCCGTAACATGGAACGACCAACACTCAAATCCCACCTTCGAAAGGGCAAATGAAGGATCCTGGGTGGACATAATCGTCAGTCTGGAAGTATCAGAAATAAATGAATGATCTATTCTAGAAGAGGAATCGCTCTTTTTTCGCTGGCTGGATCTTTTTTTCCGCTCCTGAGCGTTTTTATTTTCGCTTGTGAGAGCTTTTAACCGCCCTCAAGCTTTGTAGGATTAAGCGCCGCTCACGAGTGATTTTTTCGCTCCCGAGCGGTTTTTTTCCGCTCACGAGTGCTTTTTCCGCTTTTTTCCGAGCGCGATAAACCGCTCGAGCACTTTTAGGAATGCTCGGATCTAAACAACTCGATGCTTGCGAGCATTTTTGAGAAAATTCGGGGGGTTTTTAAAAACGCTCGACCCAGCTCTGACGCCTACTGACTGTGACCGTAAAACAAGCCGGGCTAAATGCTATAAACGAAGACACTAAACTACTACAGTCACACTGGCAGAGCAATGGGGCCGCATCTATACTATAATCTCTGATTCCATGGCGGCGGTAAGTATACGGTGCGTATTCACGCACACGGAACCTGTAGCGCTCGAGGCTCGCAGGGTTGAGTTGGTCTAATAATATCAGGCTCTACTGGG
This sequence comes from Photinus pyralis, assembly GCF_008802855.1. Classification (NCBI taxonomy): domain Eukaryota; kingdom Metazoa; phylum Arthropoda; class Insecta; order Coleoptera; family Lampyridae; genus Photinus; species Photinus pyralis. Next base: position 50,573 of record NW_022171748.1, read on the forward strand.
CAAATAGTCCGGACGACAACCGCGATATTTTTGAAGAATCGTGCACTTTTGTATAGAAGCATGAATTTTTGTATACGACTTACCTATACCCCAACAGTCATTTTAAACATTAGAGCCACTCTGGCTCTCTTCAAGGGGGGGGGGGCGTAGGGTGCCCATTTCAAAACGGCCGTTTTAGCAGTGGTATCCATTCGGTAATACCTCTGCCAACTGGCAACCAGTAGGGCTAGAACAAAATTAAAACACGGATTTTGTTAAGCACCATCTTAGCTAAAAAAAATGTTATATTGATATTTACCCTAAATGTATTGAGTGTGGCTTTTTTTTGGAGTCAAAGTTAACCGTGGTTGTTTTCCCCACAAAAAGTCGAGAATTTAGGCTTTCTTCACTCAAAATACTGTTTTTATTCTTCTTTTTAGATGTATAGTTAAACTTATTAACATACATAAATTAAATTAATGAAATTGTAATTTTATATTAGTTTGATGTGTCCTATTCTTCGTATAGTAAAATCTTATATGTAGTTTGAAAAGAAAATTGTAGCTTTAGAATAATAATTATTATAATTAATTAATTATACAATTCATTAATACTGTACTATAGCTATTATTCACGATCGCATCCACCACACTTGCAACGTGGAGTGCAAGGCAAGTTCAATTTCGTACACTTGCAGGATGTACATACGCTGCGCTTAGAGTCACATTTCACCACTTCCTTATGCAAGCTGGCAGAGAGCCAGAGTGGCTCTAATGTTTAAAATGACTGTTGGGGTATAGGTAAGTCGTATACAAAAATTCATACTTCTATACAAAAGTGCACGATTATTTGCTAATCCTCCGGACTAAAAGGTCCACACAAATTCTACAGTTGGGTAAACCCGAAACCTCGGAGCCAAATTCAGGGCACAACCAGGGCCAAATATAGGGAGCCATGACAGCAAATCTGGAGAGTAAGACCAGTTGGCAGAATCACACATTTTAAAGTACAGAACCTACTAAAGATCTGCGGTTGAATAAAGAGACGGTGTGGTTGCTCATTACAAACTATTTTCTACAGGTCAAGCATACTTCGAGTTGTGATAATAATTTGCTTGTTTATTTATTTGCATATGTTAAATTGAAATTTTAATAGGTTTGAACGAGTAGGCTAAGTCGTTCTTTAACCGTGAGGGTAGATAAAGTGATCACTTTAACCGTAGCGGTAGATAAAATGAAACAGAGGATTGTGCATTCTAAAGACATATGCCATTCTTATTTCAAATGGGACGCGAAGTGATGTTTCTATGGAAACCACGGCGACAACAGAACCTAAGCATGCTATTTTTGACGTCTAAATTAAATTCGGAATTTGTAGAAACTTTACAACGATTTATATGGCTTCTGCTATAAAATAAAGTTTTGTATTATACACGACGATAAAGGGAAACCAACCATCTCTTGAACTATGCATACGTGTAAAATTTTACATTTTATGTATACACTATTTTAATCTACACGTCGTGACATCCACCGAATTTTAAAGCGGAATTTTAAAAAATCCCCATGTTATTTAAAGTTTACCTACTCGTTTTATGTCTTTTGGAGTCTAATGCAGACAATTAAACCTATATTTTATTTTAAATGTGAATTTCTGGATTAACCGGAAGTATTACTGACAATGTTAGCTGAACCGGGCTCATTAAATGTTCAGTTCATGAATGGACAACATTCTACCTTGAATCCCATATAGATTCGTAAATTCCCAGACTTTTTGTATTTGGCGATCAAAAATTGGCGACCTTCTCAAATAATCTTGGTTCAGGTGTTCACTTAATATTGATATCAAATTTGGTTACCTTTTTATTAGCTCTCAAACTCGGGCTTACTACGTACGTCGCGCGTCTCAACGACACTGCTCACAGAATCCACAAATAGTCGCAAATCCACTTTGGCGATTTAGTAAATTTTGGAAAACTTATTTCATTATGCACAACTAGAGAAGGTTAACTCTTCTTATTATACCTATGACAAAACACCATCTACCTAATAAATAAATGTAGATGTATCGTGCAGCGTCAGACGGACAGAAATATGATAAACGTTCAGTTAAATTTTAGTAACAGAAGAGCTCTACGAAAGCGGGGCCTATCGATCCTTTTGGCTTTTAGGAATTTTAAGCAAGAGGTGTCAGAAAAGTTACCACAGGGATAACTGGCTTGTGGCGGCCAAGCGTTCATAGCGACGTCGCTTTTTGATCCTTCGATGTCGGCTCTTCATATCATTGCGCCCCCCCCCCCTTCCCCCGTATTACTGTATATTCCGATCCCTTGATCAATTCAGTGTTTTTTTTTCATTTTCAAAGCCTCTCAGTAGTCGCCTTTGTTAAAAATTATGAACATTAAAAAAAACTAAAATACGTGAAATGTGCATCCTACCATCAAAGACAGCAGTTTGCCATCAATCGGTCGTTATTCAAATGTTTGCTGGGGCAGTCACACAGGCCGTGCAGTTTCTGAGGAATTGGATAAAAAATGAGTGGCGGTCGAGTCGCCTTTGGATTAAAGTCACTAAATATAGAAAGTACCGCAATCCATTGGGCTCGTGTGTTAGAGAGAGAACGCATGATTTTTGCCCAAAAATGGCGGAAATTACCAGATTCTAGTAACTTTAATGTTAGGGATTGTTCCACCTGTTTGGAGATATCTGTATATATTTTTATAAAACATGACAGTACTATGAAGTTAGGTTATGAAAAATGACAGCTATTCAGATTTTATTTGTCAATTTTTGTAAGTTAGCAGCAAATTTGCCCAAAAATGGCGGATGATTGCGGTACTTTCTATATCTAGTGACTTTACTTTGGATGTTCAAGTAAGTACGATTTCTTAGACCATACAGTACATGGATGCTATTATCTTCATATTACCCTATACTTTCAATACAAAATGGGTGGTCACGGATAGGTGGCACTGCAGTCGTGGGTATGTGACTCTCAGCGTAAACTAGAGTCGTGTAAACACCACTCGGATCGCGTAAGGAGCATCTTCACACGTTCACAAATAAGAATACGTTTTCTTTTCTGCCATTTCTAGACGATTAATTAATTGACGTTTTTAATTTATAGGTTGACAGTCTCAAATCGTGTGTCATCGGGCAATTTCGGACTCGTTCACCCTGAAATTTACATACCTTGGTGATGTCCTTGACCATATTTTATTTGCAATTAGCAGTCCATGTACTGTATGGTCTAAGACGATTGCCCATGTAAAAAAAATTCCAAAGGTGACTCGACAGCAGCTCATTTTTGATCGATAGGATACGATAGGAAGGTACCCAACTACCCACTATTTTCTCGAGATTTAGCGCCGACTCTGAAGTTGTATAGGAGAGGGCCACACATCCACTCGTCTTGCTAATCACAATCGATGAACGAAAATGTTGTTCAGGTTCCTTTTTTGTATCTAATAACCAACAAATCACTCTTAGCGGGAGTGATTTTGATTTGTCTAATAATCCAACAACGTCATAACATATTGTTATTTATTAATGAGATTGAAAGAAACACTAATTATCAGGCGAGTGTTCCGTGTAACGAAAATAGTAATATTTTTAACCTAAAAAGCCGATGGAAGTATAGATGTCGTTTTGGCAGATATCATAATTTTCGGGAATATTTTCTTTTAGTAGTTCTTGAAACTGATCTATTGGACAAAAGTGATCGCATCCGGGAACTATCAACTTTGCGGGAGGTTCCCCATTGTGAGTCTCGTAAAATAACTGAAACATCACGAGTTAAACCTATTACAGCTTGTCAAAGTAAATATTTTACTTTAAATCCGTATTGCTCATCTATTTTATGTAATTCCAAAATTACACACGCGCCGTACGGAGGAATATGCCGATAGAAAGCGTTTAATGAATTCAACATTCCAGCCACGTTTATCTCATGAGCTGAAAATAACATAATTTTTCGATCCGGTGGGTTGAGTGTACCGTCGATTTTTTGTTTGGCGGCGTCTAGAATTGTTTTCAGATTGAACCCTGAAAGCATAGAACAATGAAGTTAGTTCACTTCTATTAATATTATTTTACCTCCTAGTTTATTTATTTCCGGCGTTCGACTCCATAAAACATACAGATCAATGGCACCCTCTTTGAGCAGCTCTGGGTACACAGGTTTTACCCATTCGGGAAGCTTCAATCCCCACTCTTCCTGGTGTATATAATTAGAAGGAAGTTTTTACAACTCCACTTACCTGGACTGAGAGTCCAAAATATAGAATGTACAGATCTGTCAACCCCCGTACGTGTAAGCCGGTATTCTTACTGATATAATTAAACCATTTTTTGTATGGGCGCAGATCTAATTGGCCTTCTGGTGAATTCTCGTAGTCTGCTACTAAATGCGATCGCTTTGAGCACTTCGTAGGGAATCCCATACGCTAAGCAATATGAAAATACATTTTGTCCATTACAATTAGCATTGCAAATTGAGTTATACGTAAAACTCACATGTACAAATTTTAATTTGAAATTGTCAATAAATTCAAAAATAGTTACTTTGTCTGTTGCACTTACATTATCGGTACCGGTTAAGTAATTGTAAGGGATAGGTTGCCAGTTCAGTTCTTTATTCCAGTCTAAGGGACTTTCAGGTGGAAACAGTCCCGCTAGAACAAGTTCCAGTGACATCTTAGTTCTGTTGTAGTTGGTAGACAGTGCGTCTACAACTTCTGGTGTGTACATCCCCAAAAATTCGCCGTATCTTGCATGCAACATTTTTCCGAGATTGTACTCTCGCATTTTACCTTCCTATAAACATTCCCATTACCAGGTATTAAAATAGGAATATTTACGTTTGTCAATTGACCCCATCCATACGGTGCGTAATCGAAGTTTTTGTGCGGATCTTTTGGGTACGCAGTAAGAATTTCGTTAGCTCTGTGTCCATGGCGAAACACCTAAAATGCTTTCTGTAATAAATATTCATATATTCGTAGTTTATTTTTACCGTAAAAACCATTTGCAAGGTATCACCCTCCAAGGTGAAGGTTTCTCGAGTCAATATTGCTAATATTAGACCTAAGCTCAGCATGACTGCTACTTTTTCCATTTGTGCCTCACTGAAAATTTAGCGGCTCGGCGAATTCATCCTTTTATACGAAAACGTCGCGGACGGATAACTCCCACACTTCCAATCAATTTATCACGGTAAATCAAGAAAACAATCTAATGTTAATTGGTTTAGTGCGATAATGATTTAGCGACCGCACACCACATACAATAATAATTGCTCTCAAGGAGCAAAAATGCGTTTGGGTTTTTAATAGTAAACAAAATTTACCTTTTAGTTCTCCAATGTGTAAAAACAAAAAACCCGGCTGTTAATTGCAGGAAAAATGGAAAATATGTTTCTGTTTTATGGTAGGTATGACATCAATAGAATATTTATGCCACCAAACATTGTGCTGCATGAGTGCAGCTAGGTACCTATATTTATGGAATGCCTTGGTCAACTTATTGTATTTACATAGTAACAATTTTGCAACTGTGTATTCAATAGTCTGTCTTTCAACAGTACTGATGCAAGTTGCAAGCATCTAGTTGTGTCACACGAGCACTTGACCTGGTTTTGTCGAGCAAAATATGTCATAAGTGATGATAGCGCTTTAGGTAAAAAATATTTGAACTTTACCAAAAACCGCGTGTAAATCTTCAGTCTATTTTGCATCGACGCATTCTGCTATGAAAGCATACGTATCAGCGACGTTTTGAGTGAAATCTGGGACGTCTTTCAGTTATCTGTCTTAATTTTTTTTCAAAAGCAATAGAGCTTTTTGATTTGAACTATTGTTCTCGGCATTGGGGAAAAGAACCAGGCTAACCTAATCGCCAGGGGGGGAAGGCTCAGTTATGGGTTTTCCTCTCTAAAGGTGAGAGTTAGTAACCCTGCCGAAGTACGTCAGTACAACCACCACAACAACACCAGCAGCTATATTGTCTACATACATAAGTATGACGGAAAATGTTATACAAATAAACTTGCAACACTGTATGGCAAGCCTCATTGTAAATGAGGACATTGCCTTTATTCAAGAACCCTGGATTGTTAATCAAGGGTCTCTGGTCTTGGGGGCACAAAAAGGGCCGTTTTCTTTGATACACAGCAAGAAAAATCTAGAATATGTCCTAGCCACCTTAAAGCTCTTCTGATGCTACACCTGTGTGGCCGGGATCTCACTACTATACAGTTAAACTGTGACATACAGAGTGAAGCTCAAGTAGTAATAGCATCGGTATATCTCCAAGATGTTTCTGTTAACCTACCTCCCAGTAAGGAGATGGCAGAACTGATAGAACACTGTGAGAACAACAATAAACACCTCATTATAGGGTGTGATTCAAATCTAGAAATTTTTAATCAGGGCAGGGAACCCCCACCTTCGTAACTACCAGACTGTGATTGATCTGCCATCATCGAGTATCTCTGACCACATAATGAACTGGCAAGTCACTTTAGAAGCGACTATGTCAGATCGTAGATTAATTTTATTTGAGCCGTCCAAAAGGGTTATAACAACCCTAAGGTAACGGATATTCCCCTTTACGAACATCTTGGATAAAAACTTGGAGAGCACCCTTTCGTGGGACGCTTCTTGGGTCCTGCTGACTTACAGGACAAAGTAGATCTTCTTACCAACTCCATTGTGCTGTCATTTGTGTGAGTCATGTCCTCCTATAACCATCCCTGGTGGTGCTCGAAAAGCAGAAAACTCAGTTGGGCAAAATGTTCTATAAGGCAAAGGACAGCAAAGCTACAGCCGATTGGGAGGCCTATAAGGTAAACCTAAGGTTATATAAGAAGGATATTAGAAGGCGTCAGAGAGAGGCATGGAAGAGTTTCTGCGCAGCTCTGTAGAATCCACATCCTCTGCGTCCCGCCTAAATAAAATTGTAACGAAAAGTTCAGATTATAACCCAGCTATGCTCAGACGGATTGTTCCTACACGGGCAACCTCTCAGAGACATTCGAGGTAAATCCAAAAAAGCAAAATGGGCTTTGTGACAAAGTCGTCGCGCAATTGGCACCCTTTGGAGGCCATTCCCAACGACGCGGCGGTCTTGTGGCTGTACAGTGTATACTGCCGTGACAGGACCTATGGCCTGCTATGGAGTAATTGTTTGGTGACCTAGAATCAGATTCTCCTAGCACTTCTTAACCATGTGCAAAGACTTGCTTGCCTCGTTTGCACGGGCGCGATGCAAACAACTCCCACAGTCGACATAGAACCCCTTCTGGGTCCGCTTCCACTAGATCTCCACGTGAGAGAACAAGCCACTGTGGCATTCCCGCGTCTGAAAGATAAGGTGTTGTTGAATAGCAGCAGTACTGAGGTGGGCGATTCTCGAATTCTGAGCGAGGCGATTGCATATTCTAGAAGGGTGATCGGGCTCACTCATTCCTCAATTCATATTAGGAAAAAACTACTACATTTTCTTGATGAGGATGTAGCATCCCTACCAGACATATTCATCTTCACGGATGGATAAAAACAATAGAAGGAACAGGCACTGGCATTTAAGGACTGAATTTTCATATCACTCAACCACTACGCAAACTTTCTACTGTATTCCAGTCGAGTTGGTGGGATTAACCCTCAGTGCAAGAAAAGTTCTTATGCATTTCTTAACTATCAGAATTCAGGGCTGTTCTGTAGGTAATTGGTGACTGTAAAATTACCTCTAGGTTGGTTTCCGTAAGTCACCATGCATTAGAGCAATCATCAAGAGGAACAACACCCTTGAGCTCGCATGGGTCAAAGCGCATGCTGGAATGGAAGGTAATAAGAAAGTAAGTGTTTTATGGTACATAGTCGGCTCTCCCACTAACCGCTGCAACTGTAAACAACGTAATAACTCAAGATACCCAAACCCAGTACATGGCTAGGTGCAAAATTATGTTAGATCGTCGCCATGCGAGGGAAGCCTTCAAAGGACCATCTCGTAGCCTGGCCTGTTTTTACACAAGGCTATCAAGAAAGAACCTCCTCTTCCAGCATCCTTAGGTTCATTTCACGTGCAGGATGGCTTGAGTGACGTTGAGGGGTTGAACGACTCTAGTCAGGGAGGTAGTACAAAGTGCCCGAATTTGAGGCCTAAGCACGCGTCGACCCTATCCACCCAGAATACAGACGGTAGAAGACTGGAAAAGCTAATAAAAGCGCAAGTACAGTATCCGCCAAAATAAACAGCTGTGAGAACTACGTAGAAAATATAATAACCTATATTGTCTTCAACTACAGCAGTCATGTTTTGCAAGTCTTCAACTACAGCAGTCATGTTTTGCAAGATCGTTATGAAGCCAGTTTGTGTCACAATGGTGCACACGTTGAGCATTTAAATTCTGTAAATCACTTTCAGTATTTATTTTGGTGGATACTGTATTTACAAGCCCCTGGAAAGCTTTATAGTTCTGTAGAACACTGTAGGAGCTGCTAAAAAGTTCTTGGAAGTTCAAACCAGTTCCTAAAGGCCTTGAAGATCCTTAAAAACAGTTAGTAATGTTATTTTTAAACTGTGGTATGTTCTGATTCAAGGACGCTAGATAATATAGGATTGTCAGATTACAGTGTACATTTTCGCCGTGTTGTGACGTCACTTGCGGACTGGGCCGCATGCTTTTGCTGTTAAAGCGCTTATTTTATTAGTTTTCCATCGATTTGTGCACCACTTTAAATTTAAATGTTTACATTGCTCGTATAGTGCAGTCATTAAACAATGAAACTAATGGTATACAATATTATATATTTGGAATTGGAAAATAAAGGGCTACTGAATACTGTAAAAATACACAGGGTGCCCCATTTAAGAAATAATAAGTATAATTCATATGCAGTTCAAAACAAGTGTATATGTTACTGTGAAAGTAATTAATGCAGCGCTTATTCATAATCGCCGGTAAATATGATAAATTTGGGTGCATTTCCTTTTAAAACTTTAGGCAAAGGGAAACATACTGCCATTTATGCTAAGAAAATATTGAATTTAAAGAAAAATCATTCCGAGGGCTGCTCAAAAAATGTTCCTTCCTTGAATTACTCACATTGACCGATTATTATAAATAATCGCCGCATTAATCACTTTGGCCGTAACATATACAGGTTGTATCAAATTTTTTGTTAAGTACAGAGTTCTCGCTTATTAGCGTATATGGAGATGGATAAAAATGATCTTCAAGTTATACGTAAATAAAATCAAAAAACAAAATGTACTTCCTCTATAGTTTCCTAAATGTGGCGAAAAATAAAATAATTGACGTTTTTGATTTTTGGATTTAACATTCATATTTGGGGAGGTATTTAAAAACCAAACAGGGAACTTTTTGTGTTCTTTTAGATGATACAAATGAATTTTCGTTCTCATTAATACTTTATTTTACATCGATACCAACTTTTGTTTTTCATATGGGGGTCATTTTAAAGATTTAGGTCAGCTAATAGACAAAAAATCCTGATTTCGAAAATGTAAAACTGTTCATAAAAAAGAATGTAAAAAAATAAAGAATAAAAAAAAAACATTTTGGCTCATAGTTAATTTGAACATTTATTATAGTTAAATTCGGGATTTATTAAAGAAATTCGATTGTTCATGCATATTGCTATATATTATTAACAATAACTAAAATGTTATTCGAAACGTTCTTTAAATTTTGAATTTTTTTAATATTTTTTATAGAAATGTAAACATAAACATGTTCGAAATTAGGATTTTTTTCTCTATTAGATGACCTAAATCTTTAAAATGGCTCCCCTATGAAAGTTGGTAACGATATTTTATAAAATAAAGTATTAATGATAACGAAAATTCATTTTCATCATCTAAGTAAATCTGGTTGATCTTCACAGCGCGCCAAGGATTGTTCACAGGACGCGGACCCGCATTTCGACTGGCGAAAGTATGCACGGAACCCATCGTGCCCTAACCCCAAGGAATGCGTGTAAATCGTGGTTTCTGAAACTCCTAGTGAAGCTGACCTTTAATCTTGAATCCTCCAGTACCAAACATTTGGATTTTTCAACAACATGTGAAGTGATTATGTCAACAGGGTGCAGCTGGTACTGGGGTCGTAACTCACACTGTATGATGTAACAGTGATTATCGTAATATGTAGAATTTAAATCCTAGGATTGACGCGAAAGTACAACCACAGATCCACTGTATCATGCCTCGTAAGATCCTGTAAGAGAGCGCGAGGGCGGTTGGTTTAATACTTCTTAGGTTTGCAAAATTATCGTTACATCTATTCTACAGTGTAAACAAATGCTATGTAAGGAGAAAGACTACTACAAATTTGCTAGCAAAAAAGAGTCCTCTTGCACACATTTAAAGATCAAAGGATATCCATAGTCCTCTAAATGAAGATCATTGTTAACATATGTCGTAACTCTCAGGAATGTGGTCCCTTAAAAGGTCTACAAACTTATCAATTGGACAGAAATGGTTACATCCAGGTACTATGATAGTTGCTGGTGGTTCCCCGTTGTGCGTTTCGTAATATATCTGAAATATCCGCGCTATCATATTAATTGCAATGGAACGCTTTCTCTTACTTTAAAGCCATAGTGACCATCGATGTTGTGAAGCTCAAACATAATGCAGGCGCCGTATGGTGGAATATGTCGGTTGAAGGCATTTAAAATCTTTAACATAAGAGCCACATTCATCTCATGCCCAGAAAATATCATAATTTTGCGTTTCGGTGGTTGCAACGTGCCATTAATTTTTTGCCTGGCCGCATCAAGAATTGTCTTCAAATTGAACCCTGTGCTACTTCGTAATGAACTCGGCATTTAGCACAGCATCTTTACCTTGCAATTTAGATATCTTAGGAGTGCTAGTCCATACCGAATACATGTCGATTGCCGCATCTCTCAGTAGCTTTGGATACACGGGTTTGACCCAATCTGGAAACTTCAAACCACACTCCTCCTAAAATAGACTTTAGTCAACAACGAACTGTCACACACCCTTACCTCAACTACGAGCCCAAAATACAGTATGTATAAATCGGTGAATCCTTTTATATGTAAACCGGTATTTTTGTTAAGGTAATTAAACCATTTTTTGTATGGGAGCAAGTATCGTTGACCTTGTAATGACTTTTCATATTCGGCTATTAGTTTGGATCTTTCGGCACATTTTGTGGGAAATCCCATACGCTATATTGCACAAAACACAATTACCTTCGATAAGGAAGGCTACGTCTAGGACTTACCAGGTCAGTATCGTTCAAGTAATTGTAAGGAATAGGTTGCCAATGCAATTCCTTATTCCAATCTAGTGGACCATTGGGTGGAAAAAGACTAGCCAAGACTAGTTCCAATGACATCTTTGTTCTGTTATAGTTTGTGGATAACGCTTCAACAACTTCGGGTGTGTACATCCCTACGAATTTACCGTAACGTTCGTATAGGGTTTTTCCAAGGTTATACTCTCTCATTTTTCCTTCCTGAAGATTCATAAATTTTGTAGTGCACCATAAGGGTTTGACTTACATTTGTTAGTTGACCCCATCCGTATGGCCAGTAGTCTAAGTGTTTGTATGGATCCTTTGGATAGGTCGCCAGTCTATCATTGGTCCGATCCCCGTGTCGGTGAAGCTAAAATAACAGGGAAACTTCTAAACTGTCTAAATTTGTTTCTTACAACAAAGACCATCTGTAAAGTATCATCTTCTATGTGTATACCATCAGCACCGATCCTTTGAGTCACTAGTAGTAATAGCAGTCCAAAAATCCGCATTTTTCTTTCTTATTGTGGCCGGCAGAAACTTTTGTATCATTATTGTTTAAATCTGTTTTTATACTAGAAACAACCGGATTTCTCTTTCCGCTTTTGCTTGCCTGCCGCTTGTTTTTCTCATTAATTAATTCTGAAATCAATTTCACTAGGTCTAAATCAACAAAAATATGTTTTTGCTCTAACGGGATCAATCTTAATCTCCATTTTTGGGGACAGAAGTTCTTCCTTTGCTCCTAAGAGATTAAATTCCCAATTAATTCCTTGGGATTAAAATATAATACAGTTACGCCTATTTTGTATGTTCGTGAAATAAAATGTTGCATTTGCTGAAAGTTAATACAAAGAAAAGTTTAGTTTTATTGTTTGACGTAATCTAATAACTGTAACCAACGTTACCGAATCCAATACTACTCGTATTTAGGCTGACTATAAGTAACTAACAGAACATCTCCCCTTTCAAGTTTAAAGTATTAATCAGGGACATAGTCCTTCAGATACGCAGGTAGTTTAACATATGTCTTTTAGGTCGGGACGGAGAAACACGAGGGGAAATGTTTAAAGGTCTATCGGGAGAGGTATTCGGAGCATTAACACTGTCAACATTATACTGGAAATCAGAATCAACACTTACTTTCGATTCACTGTTGCCCAGAAGCACTGATCTATTACTAGTTTAACATTGGTGCTTAGTAGGAGTGGTCTATGCTTGGTAAATCTTGGTTTTGGCCAATTACAAATCTCATGCGTCATACCCCTTTTCATAACTTTTTCTCGATTTTATTTGAACCAAATAGGTGATCAGTTAATTTGCAGCATCCTCAATTGTACATAAGGTTGTAGTAACGTCTTTATGCTCTTCAATAATAAATTACCGGTAAATATTTCGGTTGCGATTATTTTTTAACATGGCGACCGTTATTTACAAATTACCTTGACTATTCAATTCATCTAACATTTGTCACATTTCGACCAGTGAAATGTCGAGATTTCAAATTGTTGAGCCAATGGGAACGAATTATAGTGACAATT